>NW_026623988.1:0-37192 GCF_030028575.1 Malurus melanocephalus | reverse complement strand
CATAATACACTGAAATAAGTTTTCTAGTCTGGTGAATATATGACTTTTAGAATTGCTGTTCTGAGACCTGGCTTTGACAGATCATCTGCTGTTAGAAGAGCAGTCTCTTCTTGTATCAGTGCAAAAATGGCACCCAGTGTGTGAGTGTGAAGCATATGCAGACACTGGACTTGTGTGCTGGTACTAAAGACATTTCCCTGTGTGGCAAAGCCACAATGTCGTGACACTGCTCCTCTGCTTTGTGCTGACCTACATTGTGTGTGTGCTTTGTCTGCACAGAGCTTTTGCAGGAGCTTTTTCTGGCTCCCTTGTCCTGGCTGAGCTCTGCTGCTGCAGGACCCTGACACCAGCAGAGAAGCAGAATCACCACCTCAACCACTCCAGGTATTTTCTAATCAGAGATCTTATTATATCACACAGTCATAGAAYGTTAAGTARTTAAAATGGACCTTAAAGGTCATCTAGTCCCAACAAACCATTTCCTCTTTCTACTGTAACCACATATTCTGAAATTGYGAGGATGGTTTCAGGGAGTGACATGGATGGCATTTTATGAAACTTCTCATGGAATTATGAAACTGGTACTGGAATAATTTTAATTTGGGAATTTCCCTAGACATCAGAGAACAACAGCCTACATCAGATCCCAGTAAAACCCACTGAAGAATTTGCATACAGTTGTAGGGGAAAGAATGGTACAGTGCAATAAGCACGACTCTAAATGGCACATCCATCATCACAWTTTCCTTTTTTCCACGACATTAAAAAAACCCCAAGGGGCCTCTTCTAAACCACACTGGTCTTAAATATTCCTGAAGCTGAAGCAGACGATTGCTGCAGACAGTGGCAAGAGAAAGGCCTGTGTGCAAGGGGTGTTCTGGTCATAGTGAGAGGCACAGGTGGATCATGCCACCTTCTCACTGGAAGATGTCCCCAGGGGTAGTGACATCTAGCCAGAGTCAACCAGGCTATGGAGACCTCCAGTTTTTGCTGGTGCTGGTGCCAGCACAGAGGCTGTCCCCAYATCCTAGCAGGAACAAAAGGTAATGTCCCTTAGCCACAGTCCCATAATATTAAGGACATGCATAGTTCTCAGAGGGGTATGAGGCCACAGAATTGTAAGGGAGATTATTTTGGTGCTAAAACTGCTCACATGAATAGTCACAAGAATCTGTCTAGGAATCAGATGCCCAGCCACAGCACTGCACCTTAAGTCACATTTGAACACTCAAGTCACATTTGAACACTCGAGTTACACTTGAACACTCAAGTCACACTTGAGTCACATTTGAACTTTGCAAGAAAGGGTGTGTGTGTGTTCAGTTTCAGATATAGCCTGATTATTTTTGTTCTGCAAGGTACTTGATGCAGGACACAACTTTCTTTCTTCATTTAAAAACCTGTGTAAGACTTTATTTTCAATTCATTGTGTTTTTCCCTTTTGATATTTAAATAATTTGTCACTTTGATATAGTTTGCCTTTCACATTTATGATTTGAATGTAATAGAAATATCACCTGAMCATAAGAGAAGATTAATGCAGAGGAACCTGTTTTCTGCGGTTTACAGGACATTGAAGGATTGCATAAGAGATAGTCTTTACATTTTGGAAAACAATGTGAMTTGTGAAGGAAAATATATAATCACATTTAAGGAGTTAAATACTAATACATGAATGAGAAAAACAGTGTATAGACATAAACCCAATTTATCGTATTTAATTTAATGGATGAAGATCCCATTCCTTTAGCAAAGAGTCCATACAATTTCAATACTCATAAATGCACTTTATAAGGATATTTCTTTCCTCTTCTTTTAACAAGTGGCTCCACTAAAGCTGCTGGAACTGCACTGGCTCTAGGAGAAGTTAACTGACTCAATGCCTTGTTTGTCTCCCTCCATCATAGATCTGGGGTGCATTGGAGAGATTTAGGGAAAATCCTCAGGTCCTAGTACAAGCATGTGCACAGCAAAGGGGAATTCTGCCCTGCAGGGTGTTCCTGTTGGACTCATTCCCTYTGCTTTGCAGAGAATCCTGAAGGAACTATCCCCTCTGTTACTCTAAAGGAAGYCCTAATGACCTTCACTGCTGTGACAATCTGTCTGCAGTTGACAAAATACTTCAGGTTGATTCATACATKTCATTGAAAGAGARACYTCTTGAGCCTGGCTGTWCTGAACTGAAAGAAGATMATCCTGGTGCCACATTCACTGTGAGAAACCCAGGATATCAGCACTGACCCTTCTCACAAGATTTACACTTGATCCCCAGCTGACAATGCCTCCCTCCCTACTCTGCTGCTCAGCTAAAGACAATAGAAAAAAAAACTGGCAGAAATAATTTACTACATTAAAAGAGAAATAAAACCCCACAAGACCTTAAAGGGGACACAGTGACACAGCTACCTGATGTCTCATCTAATCCAGATTGTTAGTGTTTATGTCTACTAAAATTGTCTGGGATAGTCTGTGGGAACTGGCCTAGATAGAGCATAGGTGAAATTTTTCAACTGGTTTGTATTGTGCAAAGGAATAATCTCTGTGCCTTAGAAAGGTTTTTGGGACCCAGAGCTTGAGATCTTGCCCTTCCCTTTTCCTCAGAACCAGGCATGTCATCAGCTGAAGCCAGGTTGGTCAGACATGATTTGTCTTTGAACAATCTATGCTGTCTACTTTCGGTCCTCTTTATGGCTTTCTTGTGGCTGGAAATTGTTTCCAGGAGGATTTATTTCATAACCTTCTCTGGACCTAAGACAAAGCTGTTTGAGCTGCATTTTCCTTGGATGGAGATAGCTGGGATGTATTTTTTCTGAACATCAGGCATATCCCCCCATATCGTTGACCTTTCAAAGATAAACAGAGGCCACTCAGTAACAACCTCATGAATTCCAGGTGCATCCTGTCTGTTCCTGTGGACTCACATCCATCCTATTGGCTCCAATATTCCAGTCCCCACCTGTGGCCAACCCTTTCCTAACAGGGCCCTGAGAACTCTAATGGGCTTTGTCTGTTCTGACCACTCTCACATGAGACCTCACCCATACCCCTCTGACCATGGAATGGGGATGTTTCTTAAGTGCAGGCCCAAGGGGATGAGCACTTTTCTGAGCTATGATGGAGCTGTAGGATCCCTTTCCAGTCCTGCTTTGTCATGAGTCRTTACTTGGATTTCCTGGGTTGCTCTTGGATCTGGGTTGTTACCTTGCCTTTGCCTGATGATCATGGGATGGGACCCATGGCTGTTCCTACTCAGGGGCTGTGGGGCCATGCCCCAAAGGTAAGATCACTGCTTGTGCTGTTTTTACTCATGTGTCACTCTCCCTGGTGGGGAGCCTTTCCCTTGCTCACTCCTGATAAATGCCTGCAGACCAGGTTAGTGGGATCAGGAAATGGGGAGACCAGATGGCAGCCCTTACCTGGTGCAATTTAAGGCCAGAAAGAAAAACATTGGGTACTTTAGACTGTTCTATATTTGTCATTAGGTTCCCTGTCCCCCTAGACAATAGGACTGTGTCTTCCTTAGATTCCTTGCTGCTTCCAGCGTGCTTTCAGAATTCCCTCTTGCTGACCAATGTAACCTCTTCTGTGTTCAACCTGGTTGAGCTTGGGCCTTCATAGCTTCACTCTTGTGATCTCAGGCAAAGTTTATGTATTCCTTTTGGGCAGCCTATGTCTGTTCCTATTGTCTGTGTGCTTTTCTTTTTTATTTGAGCTTCGTCAGGAGTTGTCTGACTCTTCCACCAGCCACTTCTCCCATGTTTGCCTCCCTGTTATCAGAAAAGGGTTTACTTCAGAACTCTCCTCAACTCTTATCAAGGTTAATAGGGAGCTTTTGAATCATTTCAGTGTAAGTCAAGTTTGTTTCCAGGCTTTCCTATAAATTTAATGTCTCTTGAGCAGAAATTGAAACATTTGAGACATCAATTCACCGAAAAAGGTATTCTGAGGTGATAAAGGAACATAGTGACAGAAATATGAAAGCAAAAGCATAGTGTGTATTATTACATAATTCCCATGGTTAAAATGTTAGTCTTGTCCAGTTCTGTCTCTTCTGGTCTGCAATCAGAGCTGCAATGCATGTTCTTCTGCTCTGGGATTATTGTAGGTTTTCAGTAATTTCAGTCCCCTCATTGTCTAACACAAMCCCAAATATCTGCTAAGCCTAGATGCAGTTCCCATCACATGCTGTGGGMTGGGATAGCTCTCTGGAATACAGCTGAGGGTGGCAGGAGCTTGAGCAGGTCCCTGCTGCACATGGTGGTGGCCAGCTGGGATGCTCAGGATATGGCTGAGCAGTGTCTGTACAAGGAGTTAAACACCTCTTTTCCCAGGTGCAGGCCTGATGCAGGAACTGTAGCTTTGGTGTGAGATGCTGCCCCTGCCTTTGAGCTGTGTTGTCAACAATGGCTTGGTCAAAACCTTGTTAAAGTTGGCTAAATTGTGAGGCAGCTGGCTTGATGATCCTTAGTGCTTGATGATCCTTTCTACAAATCCTAACACATAGTCAAGATTTAATATGAGCCCGTATGGGAGTAGCCCTAATTGTTAGAAACGTGTGAGGTGGCATTGATCTCCAGCCCATCTCCTGTTGCAGCGGAGACCTCCCAGTTCTGAACTCACTGAGCTTGACCCAGTCCTTGTTTTAGGAAAAGAATCCCACAAACAACCCATATCAATATATATATATATATATATGCCATTTCATCTTTTCAACTAGAAGTGTTTTGATATCTGTGACCAGCGAAAACTACTGGTCACAGAAAACCCAAACCTTTCACAGTTTGRGAGTGACAGCAGCCCAACGATGTGCTTGGCTGTTTTCAGAGAAGGGGACTGAGAAAATKACTGATTTCACACCTTTGCTTTATAGCAGTTTATGGACATGGTGCCAACTCTCATGTCCCCACAATTGTGTTATCAGGGAGGGCTGAGCAGGATCTCAGATAAGAACTGGGAATATTATGTAGTTGCATCAAGCCAAATTTGAGCCCAAATGATAGGTGATAAAACAACTGCGAATAAGGACAACACAGCCCCAAGTGCACAGAAAAAATGTTGAAAAGATGCTTTAGGTTGCCTGTGGTGAATTCCATGAAAACATTTTTTCATTTGGTATTAGCCTAATTTGTGTGAATAACAGCTAATTAAAGGAAAAAATAAAGGATGAAAAAAGCCCTTATAATAATCTATTTAAAAGGCTCTCAAGGGGTTTAAGGAGGTAATATGTACTTAATGGAGGGGCTAAAAATACTGCTGCATGTAATTATGGCAGGAAAAAAATTCCCAAAGCTGATTTGCAGTGCTTCCCCAAAATGGTAGTCAGAAAGGCACCCTTGGGAGATGCAGGAGAGCAGATTTTGTGATACATCCTTCATGTGTCTCCTGGCAGGGCCCTTCCAGCCCCACTCCTCATGGGRCCATGGGCTCTCTTTTAACCAGGYCATCCAGGTAAGAGAATCATCCATTAGCCTCAGGCAGAAGGCAAATGCAGCCAGCATTTCCTCTTGCTGTCAGCACTGGCTCTCTGTGCAGCTGCTTCCCGGTCCCACCTGGAGTTCCAGGCTTTTTCCTTCTTTTCGCAGCTCCGAAGCAGAGTGGCAGAGCCAAAGAACCCAGGAGCTGTCAGAGCTGTAGTCTTTCAATTATTTGTCTGGGAATTTATTTCCTGAAGTACRTTTTTAATGTCTCAGACTAGAATGTTTTTGTGGCTGGAAGGCATCACCCGTGTCTGGTTGTTTGGCTCAAATGCCAGAGAAGCCCTTGATGTCAGGTGTATTCTGGTAGCAGCTCCTGATTCAGGAGGGATGTTCAGCATCCAGCCAATGTGGGGTTGCAGGAAATCACATTGTCTCWTTTTCTGTATCAAAACTGTGGGTTTTGTTAAAAAAACTATTTTATTTTTGGTTGGTTTTGTGGGCTTCTGATTGTTTTTTTAATTGTGCTRTGAATGTTGCCTGACTTGGCTGTTTTTGCTCCGTGGTGCAATAGCCAAAGCCCCCCAGCACTTGCCAGAGAAGCTATTTTTCAGTTAGCTGTTTGAGGAATTGTACTGCCTCAATCTAGAAATAGTTTGAGGGTTATTTCTTTCCATTTTAAATACCTTGAAGTCAGTTCAATCCTCACTCCAAGTTTGCGAATTTTGCGAATTCGTTTTCTACTTATAGAGCGGTTCTCTGTGTTTGTGAAGCTGCATGTTTGTGCACCCCGTGCTGTTCACGCTGGAAAGCGGACGAACTGCGGCAGACCCGAAATGTTTTTTTTTTTTTTTTTTTATCGCCCCGATAAAAATGTGTATATTCCACCGAAGGGACCCCGCTCCCGGTTTGGCTGCCCGGCACCGGCGGAGCGGCGGCAGCAGAGGGAGCCCACGGCCCATCCCGGCCGCTCCCGAAAAAGGGAACCGGGAATAACCAGAGCCTGGGTCACCAGCGAGGTTACCGTAAGGAGATGGGAATCGAAATATTAAATATTTATAAATAATGCCATCAACAGGATTATTTACCCGCTAATCACTACTAACACCGYACCACAGCGGCCAAAATTTCCCCCGAGTGTCTGATGAATTAAGTTACTCAGCCAAGCGTCGCCGCAGCGTTTCATCCGTCACAGCGAGGTGTTTAATAATAATAATTTAATAATTTGGCTTCTCTAAAGTGTTTTAAGGTCAGRAAGCAGAGCCGTGCATCTCCTCAGCGCAGGGTGTCCAAGGTGATGAGCCAGGCACAGAGTTTCCCCAGGTGAGCAGGGCAGCTCTGCTGCTCCATGGATACACAAACAGCCTTTGGAAAGGCTTCCCTTGAAAGATGTGATCCAGTCACAAAAATCTGGGCCAAATTGTGAAGATCATTACATGAATAAATAGAGGGAAGAGGAGTTAATGGGGGTTGAAATACACCTTCTGGATTAATCAAAAAGCTTTTTTTGGTTCCTTTTCCAGTGAATAGGCTGTAATTGATGGAGAAGGATAAAAAACCTAGAAAAATTTACTTCACAAAAATGCCAAGTACACTGTATTAACCAAGACCAATAGAAAGCCACTGAAATAAATTAAATTAAACAGAAATAAGTTGAAAGCTAGTCTTTTCAGCCGTGCCCTTTGGTCGAATGCTGAATCATTTATGATCAGACTTGGTGCTTTATTTGGCTCGCTGAGGTGCTGAGCTCCCTGCTTTACCTTCAGGTTGGAGAAGCTTTACCTTCACCCCTGGAGTAGGTAGGGGAAAGAAGAGACATTTGAGATATGTGGTATTAAAAATTCTGCATAAAATAGTATTTCTGTGTTAAAAATTAAAATGGAAAACTTTCAGAACATTGAGAATGTTATTGGAAATGTACCTGGCTTGTTCTTTTTGAGGCTGGATGGTAGAACTTCTGTCCTGTTYTTTGGCTCAAGCACCAGAGGAGTCCTTGGTTATGCTTGATGACAGGTATATTCTGGTGGCAGCTTGTAATCCAGGAATGATTCAGCCACCCAAGCTGCAAATCCAATTTAGTGTGGCAAGAAATCCCAATTTCCCATTTTTTGTGTCCAAAACTTTGGGTTTCATCATAATTTGATAGAAATAGAGAAATTTCTTATAGAAAATGAAATCTTTCAGCTACCCATRAACAAAGTTTTAACAAAATTTCTGGCTACCTCTGGGATTTACTCCCTGATTTACATAGATAATACTGTGCAAATTCAAGGAGAACATGAAATAACCATATTTTTAAAGGTAAAAAAMCTGGAACAAAATCTATAGGCGTTAGAAATACAATGACGTATTTGGATTTAATTTTTCAAAACACAAACCAATTATGCAATTGTTTATTATTGCTAAACTAATATGGGAAAAAAGAAAAAGAAGTGATTGTTACCTCTGAAAGGCTGACAAGGAGTGTGCAAAGCAGCCAGCAAAGCTGGAAAGAAGGCAGCAGGACCYTGGGTGATCCAGGGAAAGGCTCCATTGCTATCATGATTAATAGAGCTATAAGGCATCTGCCACAGACTGTGGCGGATCCATTGGTTCCAGATATGCTCAACAATCAGTATGCAGATATGCTAATTTACAGTGTATTACTCAAACTAAAGGATGTTTCTATGCTCCACTAATAGTTCCAAAAGATAATTATTTTCTAGTTAGCAAAAAAGACAAAGCCAGGCCCCAAGTGTTGGAGCAGCTTCATTTTTATGGAGCTTTGTGATTACCTTCTTGAACAATTCTGCATTCATTCAAAATGGTTTATAATCTACCAGGACCAGATTTGAATACCACATGTGCCAGGGCAAAAACATTGTGGTGGAGCACAAGGCAGGGAGCAAGCCAGATTAGGCAGAAACTATGTGATGAAGACAGAAAAGAAATTAAGGTAGTCTGGAAAGCACAAGAGAGCTGTGGATAGGGATTTAAGTGAATGCTTTAAGTGGCAATTTGCAATTGGAGCATGGGAAATGCCAGAATGTGACATTATAATGTAGCTTTGCATAGTATACAAATCAGTTMATGTATTATATTGCAAATTATAATTATGCAGCATTATTATACTAATTTAATGCATTATAATATTTTGTAATATTGCTGTAATTACATAATTGTAGCAAATTATGATGTTACATTATACTAATACAGAAGTCATTAAGACCCTAAAGCACATGTAGTAATGCTGAAAAATTCTGRTTTTTCTTCCTGATGGGTTTGATGGAATATTTGAGTGTTCCCCCAACTAATGGGATCAAAATCAATATATTGTCACTTCAACATCTCACAGTTCTCACTTGTTTTGCCAGCCTCTGCTTATCTCAGGCTACATTTAGCACTAAATGTACAAGAAAGAATGATCAGCAGCTGCCAGCTAGGCCCCTGAGTTACTCTCGCAATATTTACAGTCCTGAGCTCCCAGCACAAGGTTGGCTCTCGGATGGCTGAAATGGCAGGAGGATCTCAGGGCATGTTGCTCCCTTATCCTCGTTCTTCTGCATAGCTGGTGAGCCTTCAGCCAGCTGCTCCCTCCTCTTAGGGAAGGTCTGCTTTGCTCCAGGCACTTGGAAAAAGTGATTCATTTCTACTGTATGCCTTGTATGCAAAATTATTATTATTTAAATCTAAGATGGCTTATTAGTAAAATTGTACAATAAACACTGCCGCATAATTCATTGCGTGCGCTGGGAGCTTTTAAGTCTAATGTGSCACATAATGTACTGTGTGCCTTCGCTGGAATACCAACACAGACAGTTGTTCTGCTTTTCAGCAGCGCTGGCCAAATCATTAAAACTTCACTAATATTGCCCTGAGTTCTCTTCTCCCAGTCAGGGCAGTTTCCCACCTGCAGTCCTCTGCTGGGATCTCAAATTCCTGGAGATTATGCAGGTGGAAGGTTGTGGCCCTCAAAAATGCTGCTTCAGTGCTGCGGGGTAAGGATGAGGCCCTTGGTCAGATCCTGGCAACAAGTTCACTCCCTGTGTTTGCCACTGACATAATTAGCTTTCTGTAATAGACCCTAAAGGTTAGATGTTGGGCTGTTTCAGGAAAGTACTCAATTATTTTAAATGTATTTATTATGTAAATGATGAGTTTCCACCCACATAACAAATTACTTGTAGATTTTTTCAGTTGGGAAAGCAGTTATTTTCACTTCCTCCGTGTTTTTTATATTCTTTCAAATAATTTCATTCATAAGCTCTAGAGATATGTGATTAGTGCTAGAACTAATTTYTATGTTGAGATGATAATAATATTAAGGGTAGATTAATTTTTAGGTCAGTGTGGTTACTGATGGTCACTGTGATATAATCAGAGGTTACCATATTCCCAGGACAGATACTTCAAGGACCATGATAGTAAATACTGAGTTCACAGAATTATTAGAATTTAAGTTTTCTTATCAGCTAGATGCCTCTGTCCTCGGATCAAAGAAAAAAAGCAATGAAAATATGAGAACAAGGTCCCTATGGGCTTCCCCTGGGAAGGCRAAACTCGGAACTGCCAAGCTGTGARCCCTGTTTAAGCCAACAAAGCTATTGAAATAATCCAGGCACATTCACAGGGATTTCTTCTGGAATAACCTCCTGGTTTATGACGTGTTTTCATTTTTTTCTGGCTGAATTTTTGTTTCTTTGATGGGTTCTGGAGAGTTTCATCTAACCCTGTTGGGCTGGTGGTGAGAGTGCTAAAGCCTCRGACCCTGAGGAGAGCTGGGGAGGTGAGAAGGGTCCAGATGTGAGCACTTCTTGTTAATCTGCCTGTGCAGAAGGAGAGCACATGAAGGGAAAGACTGTGTCTGAAGAGATGAAAACTAACATGGTTTGTGAAGGGAATCCATGTCTGAGCTGTATATCACCCTCTTGCTTTCTGGTCTCGTGTGTGTCYGCCTGTATCTTCTGTCTGGTGCACTGTACTTGCAGTCGCAGATGAATGCACTGCCAGGCCAAGTTCTCGGCAAAGGCAAGCAACAAAGGGAACAAACTCTTTCAGGATGTCACGAAAACCAACCTGTAAATAGTACTGSATCTTTAGAACATTAGGATTTTGAAGTAAAGTTAACAAAAAGTCTGGTTTTAGAAAACCAAGACTTAACTTTGATTAGAGTTAAATGAACAATTTCATGCTGGTGGGGTACAGGCAATGGTTATTAATTATTCATTTGATYAATTTCAGAATGCTTTGATCCTTGCAGAAGCAGAGTTGCAGTAGAAATGTCCCAACCATGTATGCACTGGGTATTTATGACATTCTGTTCTGTTGGGTAGTTCTGATTGCACTACTGAATACTGATTTCTTTGGGGTGTTGCTGCTCCAGYTGCATCCAGGGAAAGAGGGACAGATTTCAACCCTTTGCACCTTGGTTTGATTTCCTGGATTGCCTGGCCTCACTTTTCAGAAYAGGAGGCTGTTTTGGCTTAATGAATCCTGTTTGAAACCTGTCTCTATTATTTTGGAGTTGAAGAAGCTGAGCTGTTGCTGTGTTGGAACCTGGCAGTCTCACGCTGCAGGCAGCAGCAACAGCCATAAGGCAATCCAGCATTTCCTTTGGCCTCATCCAAAATGTGGGATTTGTTTAGTGCTGTAGGCATCCAAGCAGGCTGGTACAGCAGGGCTGTGTGCAGGCTTCCATCACAGCCTGGACAGAAGGAAAAAACAGAATCAGCTCTTCCCTTAAGGAGGCAGCAGTTCACAAGTGAAGATGATTTCCTGGACCATGTTTCCTTCTTTCTGCCAAGTGCCACACTAGGAAGGAGCTGCCACAGATTCATGGATGAGATTAGTAGACTCTGCATTGACAGTCTGGCTGCAGGACTGGAAATAATGATGCCAGGATGATGGGAGTTCATAAATTAAAAAAAAATATTAATGGGAACTTCATGCACTGAACCAAAACTTAAAAAAAATTCCAAGCACAGGTCCCCTAAGTTCTCGTAGGAGGAGCCATCCCATGGAGCTTGCTGCCTTCTAGAACAACCAAAYTCATGCTGATTTCCCATTTCTGAACATCTTACCTCATCTCGCTCCCTCTTTCTCCCTAAAATTGCTTCTCATTACTTGCTGTTGGGAAGACAAATAGAAAAAAAATTGTAACATATAAAATGCTGAATGAAGATCAAGTAAATATTGCTGTGAGACTGGAGACATTGCTGGCATTGACAAAGATGAAGACTTTGAAGGGAGAGTTAATTTTCTTCAGCTGGTGAATGGAGTTGAGAAAATATTTCAGACAGGCACACAAATTTTTTTTATTTCCCCTCCTATTATGTAGAGGGGGAAATTGCTTAAATCCGGGATTGTTTTYTACAGGTTTAAAAGTGTTTGATAAAGGCCAAAAAAAGAAAATACTTGTTTTTTCCTTATGCTTTGATGAACTAATGTAAGTTCATAATTTTGACCACTTGGGGGTCAAATGTGACCTAGTTGTCATTTTCTGAATGCAAAATAGCGTTTCTTGATTTGTTACCTTCTTTTTTTTTTTTTTTTTTTTTTTTTTTTTTTTTCCCTTTGGAAATGAGTTATGTAGATACCCTGGGAAATACCCATTATTCTATTTCAGAAGGACAGGAAGAATTGTTTGCAGAAAAAAAAATTATGCAGGGACCTTCAGCAGTCTCCTACCCTGTCTGTGYTTTTGGTGCATTTTGCCTGCTTGTTAATTGTTATTTATTGGACTCTTGGCCATACTAGATCATTTGCTACTGAACTTAYTTTAGACTATAGAAGTTATTTAGCMCATAACCACAGGTTTTAGAYACCATTAAGCCTATACTGATGGCTGCTTTCAAGGTAAACATAAAATTCTTGTAGMTGGCTGAATAGCCTCTAGGGAGTCCATTATAGGCAGATTTTCTGCTTAAAATAGGTGTTCTGGGTTTTAATAACCAGGGCAGGCTGATTCTACAAGAATCTGATTTTTTTTTTTGTTGTTGTTAGAGGTTTTTTTTATAAACCACAATTCTGATATAACTCWTTATTCACTTGAGATGGCATTAGAATAAATTAATATTAAAATATTTAAATGTAGAACAAAGAGTTTGAAAAGTTACAGAGATTGATCACTCAAGATGCAGCATTGGTGCCTCATTAGTTGTGGCTCTCTGCACTGCCAGGCTGAGGTACTTCTCTTTCACCTAATTAGCAATTTTTTTTTTTTTTCTTTAATGCTGACTGGACAGTATTCAGGCTGTRCTGCTTGATTTTTCTTCTTGCCAAAGGTTTATATTTCCATGGGATTTTGAGGTGTGTTGGTGACAATTTATTCCAATATAAGAAAAGAAGATTTGCAAAAATGCAGGTTTTTGTTGTTAGCCTAAAATYTGGGAGCAGTGACATCAAAAGAATGAGAGACAAAAGCCATCTTCTGTAAGCAGGCCAAATTATTTTTGTATTTCTGATGTCAGGCTCGTCTTGTGCACAGAGAGAGGAGTTTTCTCAGCTTGCCAAGAGTCTTGGCCCGTTCTCAATCAATAATCTGTGGCATAGGCAGACCACCTCATTCATAGCTCTGGGGCTGAGTAGAGAAATCTCTCCACTCCTGGGGAGCACTCTCCTCCCAGAACAGCCTGTGGTGATGGATTCAATGGCTGGAAGCCCTTAATCCCAGTAAGACTAACACAACCATATGGTTGAGAGCTGTAGGAAAAGACATTTTTCTGATTGCAGGCAATAGAGTTTTGTCAGGTGAAAGAGAAGGACAAGCTGYCAAGCAGTTGAGCCCTTTGCCATGTACAGCATGGGGTATGGTATGTTCACTCTGTGAATGCCCCTCTTACAGCACTTGGAGTTTCCCCTGAATCTGAATTTAGGACTCCAAATGTAAATCTGAGCCTGGCTTTCTTCCCAAAAGGCTGCTTGTAGGGGTTTTCCTCTGGAAAATCTTCAACTCCCCCCAATAACTTTCCCTGGCCTGGGGCCTGCAGGCGTGATGCAACACAAACTTTCCAGGGTTAAATCTGCCAGCTCGGAAGGCATAAACCCAAAGGCAGGAAYGTGAAACACAGCATCGAGCAAATGGTGGAGGGATGGGGCAGAGAAGTGTCTCAAAGCCAACTTTCCTGGAGCTGAAAGTCCAGAGAAGGCACAAACCATTCACTCACTGTCTCTCAGTGGTGGGAGGTGGGAGATGCAGCAGTGGCTCCTTCATGCTGGGGAGGAAAAGCAGCCATGCAGGAATGTAACTCTGCATTCTTCTGCATCCATTTTTTTTGTGGGTTTGGAGCAGTTTTAGTTTGTGTTTGCATGTGATGCTGGCTTTATATTCAATCCTTACATGTGTTTCAAAAATAGAAGCTATAAAAAAGACAWCTATCAGTGGTTTTAAAAAGTTCTTTCTGCTAGGAATTGTCACTCCCATTATAGCTGTGCCCTGTTTGCYCTCTTCAAATCCTCAGCAGAGTAGCTGGAGGTTTTGCATTTGCAGATGTGTCATGTTAATTCAAAGACAGCTTTAAAATAAACCCGGTGGATTCAATGCAGGCAGAAGGCTGAGTGACTTTTGTTCATGTTTAGGTATCCGAGGTGGGGAGGTGTCGGTGAACGGGTCTGATCTTGATTGCATGGGCCCTGTGGAGTTTGTGATGCGACAAGATACAACATTTGCTGCAGCTGGGGCCTGTTTTAGCTTTTGCTTGATGTGAGAGAGCAAGGATGTTGGAATCTGTAAACACACAGTGCAGCACATCACCCTTGAAATGTCCRTGAAACGTTCCCAGGGCCTTTCTGCTGTCCCGGGGCAAACACGGCAGCTCAGGGACGCTGCTGGGTTAGGGGCTCGTGTGGTACCCAGGGGKGAGATGAAGGGAAGGCTCCCTTCTCTGCTTCCAGGCATGTGGTCTCAGATCTCAGACATGGGGAAATAAACCTTCCTGGGAAGTGGTGTCTCGTGGGAGAAGCTTCTGCTCCACAAAGCTCCCAGGTCTAAGGGGAATGGAGCCAAGGCTTTGGTGCTAGCTGCTGCCTCAGAAATATGCAGTTTGATGCTGTCTCGGTGGACTTACCACCCAGACATAAAAAAATAACCAACCCAGAATTTTAAAGTGAGCYTTAACTTCTGTTTTTCTCTCCTCTTCCCTGCCAGAGAAAGTTTCCTATTCCCAGGCATCTCTTAAGCACATGCAGAATTATCTGGGGGATTAACCAACACAGAGAAAGAACAGCGGGATTTAGAGGAGACCCAAGGGAAGGGAAACACTGCTGAGAGGAACATATCCAGGAGGCAGATTACCTATAATTTTTGCTTTCATGAGAGAAATCTAGCACTGGTTGCACAGGTGTRGTGGCAGAGATCACAGGAGCAGAGGGACTGAAAGGCTCAAACTGTGCAGCCAAAAGAAACCTCCCTGGTGGGGACTTCAGATCCTTCCAGCACCATCAAATCTCCACATATGCTCCCTGCCAACTCCCTGCAAGACCAGTATGTGGTCAATACACTCTGCAAGCACTTATCTTTCTTAGGTACCCAGCAGGCATTCAAATACTCTGCTTTTCCCTATCCCTGTGGCAGAGAAAAGGCTTTTTATCTCTTAAATGTGACAACAATAAATTTCTGAGTCATCTTTTAAGTGCCCTTTCTGTGCTGTGGTCTTATCTCAGGCTCATGGGTAACATTTGCTTGGGAAGCACGTTAAAAAAAAATGTCAGCACATTGCTAATTGCTTAATTTAAACTGGTGAAACAAAGAAGTTAAAAGTTCAAAGCTGAGGTACTCTCTAAGAGCTGCAGGTGTTTCCCTCTGACTGCTGTTTTGTTTCTTCTTTAAATTTATGCTAGCTGGCAGAGCAAATATCTATAGATTAAAAATCCAGTTGGCTCCTACCTTCTTTTACCCACCCAATGGTGTGTTTAGCCTTTTGCAGATTTATTGCACTCATGGTTCCTGAGCTGGCACTGCTTCTAACCAGAAGCCCTCAGGGCAGAACCTGCTCTTCCAGGGAAAGATGACCCTGGAAAAGGTGCAGCTGAATGCTCTTTCTGCATCTTCTTGAGAAGTGTATCTGAAGCATCCTGCTACCCCCTTCATGTCTTTAACTGACATATTGAAAGCATTTGAGAATTTTAATGCAATGTCAGTTTAAAAGCTTTGATACCCTTTCCCACCACTTCCATTAGCAAATATGAGAGGGCTTTCCAGTTCCCCAGGAATGGGTCTGTATCCTTCTAGTGCATCTAGGGAGAGGGTAGAAACCCCRAGCCTGCTGTAGGACATGGAAAAGTAGTAGGTAAGAAGGCTGCAGCAGAGGAGGGAGATGTTTTTGATGAGCTACTTCACCTCATCAGGAGAGGAGCACTAAGCAGAGCTCCCACTGGAGTGACAGTGACACTTTTAACAGACACTTGGGCAGAGTCAGGTGCTTGTTAGCAGGGTTATTATCTGTCATGGAGAGGAGCTGGAGCAGTTAATGCAGCTTACTGGGGGAGGCAAGGATATTGCAGGCAGGAGAGTGTGTTGCTCCAGGTAGCAGACTCTCTGTTCCATCAGTATATTATCTATTTGCAATTATTTGCTCTCTACATTAAATATTGTACATGTGTTGGGCTTTGGTAATAAAATAATTGCTTTCTAGGTTACAAATGCAGCGTTGGCACAATAGAAAACGAGCTACTTCAGCCACAAGAAAACTTGGAAATAATTCATTTGGCTCCTGCTGGTGCTGTGAAGGTGTTACTGCTTAACTGGGRTGGGCCCAGTAGTGTTTAATGAATGCTTAAACCCATGGGACACCACAGAAAAGCTGCTCAGCAGGTGCCAGTGTTGGTCACAAATGTGTGAGCACAGGGGTCTCTGAGATTGCTCGGAGGAGCCCCAGCCTAGAGGAGCATTGTGTCAGCAGATAAACAGCCCCAGGGAGGAGCATTGTGTCAGCAGATAAACAGCCCCAGGGATTGCCAGTGGTGCCTAGAAATCCCCTGTTCATGGGAATGGGCACTGGGGCTCTGCAGAACAGGGAAGGCTTGAGCCAGGTGCAGGTGGGTGCTGGGGTAGTGGCAGAGACATTGGGGGGTGACAGAAAGCTGATGGAAAAGCCTGAAGGTGGAAGTCAGAAAAGCACTCATCTTATATAAGCGCTTTTCTGAAAAAGGATGAAAATTATTTTGTCAAATCCAGGATAGAACCCTCTTAGCAAAACTGCTTTGCTTTTTTTATTTCCACTGTGCAAATTAGTCTTGTTTTGAAGTAAATAAAGCTTGGGAGATTAAAAAACAGTGGAAGAAACTTGTCAAACTTTCCTTTTTTTCTCTTAAATCCAAGAGTGCTGCATTTTGGGCCATTTTTAGAGTTTCTGAGTTTCCTTTCATCTAAGACAATTTGAGTGCAAATAATGTTGACTTACATCAAAACCCTAGGAAGAATTTAGATAAATTTTATTGTTGTTTGTTTTGTTATCAATATATTTTTTAAACCATACTGAACAATTGTTTAATCAGTGGATATTAACATTTGCTGCGTTTGTGAGAATAAGTCCTGAAGGATCATGTTTGTGCACTTGTAGTCCTGTGGATCAAACAATATTTGTTTAAACTGTCAGTGCTTTCTATTTTTAATCACAGGCCTGAGCTGGAATTAAGGATTTCTGAACCTGGGGGCTGTGTTTCCACCTKACTCTAGGCTGAGAAGGGCTTTGTAACCATTGCTGTATTGCCAAACATAAATCAGCCTTTTAACCTTGGCTCTGCAGGCAATTCATTTGTAGTGGCATTGGCTCTGCTGCTGACACATCTGATCAGGAGGTGGACTGAGCTTTCAGGACAGATCATGCTCTGTTCTTCCACTGTGAGCAAGCTAACATACTCATTTTAACAACTGATTTATGGTTTATTTCTTAATAATTTTTGGTTTGTATTGTTATTTTCCCAGTTGAGATGTTATTACAGGTAAAGCCCGGGCATTGTGCAGAAAGAATTCAGCTGGGAATCTGCACAAGGTCACTTATGTTTTTCAGAGTGTGCCTTTATAGTAATTAAAGTGAAATTGAGCCCCAAGTACAGAAAACAATGCAGAGAATGAGTGCTCTGTAGTGTGCTTTTCCAATAACAGTGTCTCCTGAACAGAAAAAGGCACAGATGTGGTTACGGTTACCCTGTGAGTGCACAGAGGATGCAATGCTGCTCTTTTCTCCCTGTGCAGAGAAAACAAAGTGGTACAGGCTCCATGTTTGCTGGAAGTTGACAATTTTCTACATTTGTCTCCTGCCTGCAGCTCAGTTCCCATGTTCCTGGTCCTGGGCCAGAGCTAGCCCAGGGCATGGGGAAGCAAGTGACTTTTGGGCACTGCCAGGGCAGTTCTGCACTGGCCTCTTGCTCCAGGAAGGCTTAGTCTGGGAGAGAACACCTGATTTTCCACTCATGCTTTGAGGTGCTCAAGGTTTGGGGKTTTTGGTTACCCAGGCTGCCTCCTGTCTCCCTATAAGATGTATGTTGTCAGACGTAGACGTCTCTCCATTTCATTTTGCCACAGAATCAACACAACTTTTTGGCTATTTTCTTTATTTTACTGATGAGAGTTGCCCCATAATGAGCACGGTGACATCCACAGCCCTTCCTTTCTTCTTGTCCTTGATTTTCTCCTTTTGAAGTCTAATCGTGAAGAGAAGGCATCAGGAGATCAAGCCATGCAGTAATTAAACCYGTGTGAAAGATTAAATGAAAGTGTTTAACCCTATTTGAATGTGCYCTTCAAAATTTCATGGGGTAGATTCTGTATTTGGGAAGGAAACTTACTGTGTTTGGCTCTTTTTTAGACTTTTGGGATATATATGAGTAGCAGGGACTTGAAGCCTGGATCAAATAAATCAAATTATTCTAGGAGGAAAAAAAAAATCTCATTTTTGATGAGACCTACTAGACCTACTTTTTTAAACAGTACTTAAAAACACACTTATCGTAAGTTGCTTATTAAGATGCATGTCACATGCACCATCATGCTGATCAGCCTGAAAAAGAGCAATTTCTYTTGCTGATAATCTGCTGTGCCACCAGGAGGTCAGGTTAGAAGTCAGGACTCCAGGGATTAAATTGTGGTCCCTTTGAAATCGATAGGCATCTTGCCAATCACTTTGGATTCTGCTCTGTTTTGCAGTTTCACATGGATTYTGTTCCTGATTCTTATCAGTGATTTGCTGTGGGACTTGAGTAAGTTTTTTAACTCTTCAGATCGTTTACCTTCTCCAGCAGTTTTTCAAAACTCTTTGATTTATGTACAATACAGTAGGATCAACATGCAAATACAGTAGACAGATGTGTAATATTAATAATCTTGAGATGATTGACTCCTCTGATTGCTTTCTTGATACACTGATTTCCTGTTCAGGACTGTGCATAGGAAAGGCCAAATAAATTTCCTATGTTGAGAAATACAGTTTTTACAGGAGAGTATTTTTCATTCTGTGGGTAACTTTCTGAACTGTTTTCCATAGGTTCTGTGGGCAAACCCTCTTTTTAGGTCAGAGCTGAAGAACTTAATTTAGTCCAGGATGCTGATGGGAAAGTTATGCAAACCAAGCTCCACAGCAGCATGTTTTTTGCAGGCATTGTAGGACACAGAGAAGGGCAGAGAAGCACAGCCATGTTATTCCCTGAGAACTGCAAATCTCCTTTCTCCAGGGGCACTTCTTGTGTCTAAGACAATCCATTTTCCTGCTGTGGAAAGGAGCATCCCTCCTCCATCCTGCCTGCAGCCAGGCACCAGTGTCCTTGCTGGGTAAGCTGACTGGTGTGGTGGAAGAGAGACACCAAAATTGATGTTGGTGGAGAGTGGGAATATCCTGGGGGAACATGACACTGACTGTGACATGAAATCATGCTCCCAGCATTATGGTGAAATTCAGACTCTGTTTTAAAGGTGTTTCTATGCCTGAAAWCAAAGGAAGATAAACACTTGAGTACCTTTAACTATATGCTGTTAGGGACTTCTGCCCTGACAAAAAATCCCTCATTCCCAGGTGAGGATGTGTAAACTGGCCCATGTCCAGAGGGAGGACAAGAGGGAACATCTCTGGGCTTTGCACGAACACCCTAATTAGTATAATGGGCCATCCCCTGGTCATTCCAAGGGGATGCTGCACTGCTGGTGGAAGGGCTCTTTCTCCCAGAACAAGGTAGCTTGGTTGTCTTAATTCCTACATTGTGGTGTTCCCTGAAATGAGCCTGTCCATTGTCTTGGGAGACACAATTGGGCCAGGAAGCCTGTTGGATGTTCAACAATGTGGGCTGTGCACAAATTTTTGTCCTGGCCCAGTTTAATTCCATGGTGCCTGGGTTTCATTCCTGACCAGAGGTGTCATTATTTTCCCGTTCCTTTGCAGTTCAGTGTGTGAGTGCTTTGCCACAGCCTGACGGATGCTGTTGCAGCAGTACAACACCAGGTACAGGTTGTACACCCAGGAAAGAGGCAAGCAGGTGTAGACGGGTGTTTTCATGTTGTAAAACTTGCTAKAGTAGTGTTGGAAAATTGACATGGGAAGGAGGAGACAGATTTKTAGTGGTTTCTTTCATGCTTTTGGGAAAGCAACTGGAATGCACCAGCTTTTGGTGGGGGTGATGGAGGGAGTGAGTTAGGAAATGACATTATTTGCAGCACAAGTGCCCCCAGCTTTGTGTTGGTGCATCTTTGCATGCCCTGGGATCCTGRAATGGATGGGAAGTGCTGTGCAAGTGCAACAAAAAAGGTGTGAGGGCAGCAGGGCTGCAAGGAAGCTGGARAGGGAAGTTGTTCTGCCCTYTGCTGAGGCTCCAGGGCTGCCTGTGGCTGTCTGCTTTTCACATCTGACCCATTCATCTCTCTCAGCTCAGAATGAGCGAGAACAGCCGTGCCACCCCCCTCCCTGCCAACCCCTGCAGGTGCTGCCCCACAACCCGGAGAAAGAAGTCCACATTGACGGAAAGTCCTTTCCCCTCCCTTTCCTTTCCCTTTTAAGGCTCTTGGCCAAGCTGTGTGATTCTTATCTGGTCTCTGCAGAGCCTTGAAGTGAGGTCATTCAGGAAGTTTAATTAATCCTGTGCAATTGTCACTACATCCTTGGCTGCACATTGTACTCGGGCCCAGCCCACCACCACAATGCATCTTACGACAGCTGAACATCTGTTTAAAAACTGCTTGCCAACAAGTAGTGCTTGCTAAGCCTCATTTTCCCTCTGGCTGTGTGTGCGCAGCTCATCACAATATTGTCTAACAATGTTAAGAGAAAAAACAGAATTTCCCCTTGCTCTAGGGATCAACCGGTAAAGCAAGCTAAAATTATCTGGGAAAGGCCGGTTCTGAAATAGCACTGGCAAAGGAATGGGCTGGTTTATGTGTATCCTGCTCATATTTATTTCCCAGGCTGGCATCCAGGACACTGGGCTGTGAAGTGATGCTGCAGGACATGGGATTTGTTGGGATGCTGGGGTGGATTCACCAGGGGCTTCAGTCCCTGRCCACTGCTGCTCCCCTCAGAACGGGGACCTTGCATGTCCCCGGGGTTGGGCTCTCTTCCACTCTTTACCCTCTGACACCAGGCAAGCACAATGTGTTTATGCTGCACACACACACAAAAACRTAGTTCTTCCCAGCCTCCCAGGACGGCCTTTAAAAGTTAGAAGAAAAGAAGAGAGAAACTGTTAATGAAGAGGGGAAATTGTAAGTTCTTTGTAGGGAGTAAAAGGATGATGGATGCTGGCAGAGGTGGGCAGGAGGAGGTGTAGGAACCAACACAAATATGGGACCGTAATAGCAAATGCCATAGGGTCAGGGAAAAGATGAAGTGGCTCATAGAAGGCACTGTGACAGCATGTGCTTTTATCTGAYAGAAGAATGTTCTTGGTGCCACCTAATCTTTTACCTTTACTTCCCGCTATCCTTCTTGATTTCCTCCAGAATTCTTAGTGGTTCTTAGGAATAGRAGCTTAGGAGCTTTTTGTAATGGTAGGGAGGTTTTGGGGCCTGAAACTGTGCAACTCATCTTTCAAGAAGAAAAATTCTTCCCTGTTCCTGAGCTGCTCATCTGGGGTCAGTGCTCCTGTCCAGGAAAGGTGGAAGTGGGGCTGGTGTGGCCCCTCAGCCACAGCTCACACAGGGTCCATACCAGCCCTGGCTGGCACAGCTGTGGCTTGCTGAGGAGTGATTTGATGTGAAGATTGTCTAATTTGGCATCTCTGATGAATAATGGATGGGGAAAGTCAATGTAGTAAAAGAGACTTTTTGAGTCTTTGGAGCTAATAATCCATGCTTCCAATTTCCCAAATGCTTTTCGCCTTTTGCTTCAGTAATGAAATCTATTTTTCATAGTCTGGCCTTTTGTAGCTACCTGATTTGTTTCACTCTTTGCATTTGTTAAAAAATTTTAAATTGCTTTCTCTGAGGTTTTGCAGAGTGATTGTGCAGTTGAATGGGCAGAAAGGTGTATTTACACACAGGCAGAGCCTTTCAGGATTATTAATCCTGGGATTATTAATGTTCAAATTTAGTTCCATATATGAACTATCTTTTAYTCTATAGTAATAATACTGGTTTAMCTTGAGATAAGTTGTTCTTTCTTTSATATCAYATTGCCCTTTGTTAGACTTACTAAAGAATAGAATTCAAAATTAGCAACACACACTAATTAATTTAATACTTATTTAAGAACTCATCTTGTAAACGCAGTCAAGCTCTAAGCAGTAAACAGTTGGCATARGCTGCAGCATATAAAGGTATTTTCTTTAATTATGGTGAGATAATACAAATATAATTWTATATATATATAATTGTTTGTGTTCTTTTCAAAGAATTGAGGTCTGCACTGACTTTGTGCACAGGAAGATGCTTGCCATGCATTGTCTGAACATCAGGGGAGCTGAGCTTTCCAAATGCTCTCTGTGGGCAGGTGTTAAATGGATCGCTTCGGTGGTGTCCTTGGTTGAATTGTTGGTCTYACCACAGCACAGAGGCACAACTGTGTGGCCAGGGGTCACTGCTGGTGATAGAATGTTTTCAACAGGAGGTGTGTGTCAGTTCCCATCCTCACAGCATCTCTCTGCAGGGCAAACCCAAATCCCATCATCCTTCTAGGGATGCCYCACTTGTTTTGGACTCCAGGCATCTTGCTTTATAGGTAGAGCAGAGAACTTTACACTCAGCTTTTAGTCTAAGGGACATGTGAAGGCCAACTTAAAGGAGGATATAAATACTAAGGAGGACTAGAGGTGATATTTTCCTAGGAGGGCTGTTTTATTGCTAGCTTTCTAGACTGTGTTTTCCTGCCTCAACACAATCCTCTCAAGTACACTTGTGGGACTGCACGAGTTGCATTTTAGGGTATTTATCTGTCTTCCCTTTTGACACTGGCACAGATGTGCCTAGCTCTGATCTTTTCAGCAGAGCTCTTAGGAGCCAGCATAGTCTGTGTCTGTCAATGTAGTAAATCCCCTGTTGTCCATGCCACTGTCCTGTAGAATTTCTCATGCTCTATGTGTATCAGAGCAGCCTGAGCTTGCTTTCTCTGAGTAGCTGGTACTGTTCTGCAGCTTCAGTGGAACAGTGGGCGAGGGAAAATTGCTTTCTGCAGGTGTAATATACCTCTTGCTTGTGTAAGAGAAGCATTTTCTCTGTTTTGGGGTAGAATTTAAAGTGAGGAGGAGATGGCTGATGTTAACAGCAGTACTTTTCAAGGCCAGGTTCTGTCCTGATCTGATATCCTGTCTTTATTCAGATCCCATGATGGAAGCCAAAGGGAATTATCCTGGCAGAGTCAAATACAGAACATGCCCCGCTACTCCTGAAATAAATAACAACTCACACTGATACACCCAGTATCAAATTTCTTCAACGTGCTTACAAGGCAGTAACTAATTAACCTGAGCGTGCTTTTATTTAATGAGATCTGAGTACCAGCATGCTCACAGAAGAATATTCCCTAAGCACTGCTCTCTAAGAACATGCCTTTTGGTTAAAGTGCCACACAATGGTATTTTATTGATTACTGKTTTTCTCCTTCATTGCCGTAGGGGTTTTGTGTAGCAATGGGCTGGAGAACCTTGCATTGTGTTAGGTGTCATGATGCAGTTTGATAGYGCTTGAAATTTCATTTAAATGGTGTTTAAAAGTCCATGAATTCTCACAGAAAYGGGAGAAAGAAAGAAGTAACTAAGAAAACCATCAGTCTTAGGCAAAGATATTGTGCCTCCTGTCTTAGGCTCTCCCTGCTGCAGCGTGTCGGATATTTTAGCATAGTGGCTTGGAGATTTGAAATACAGCTGGATTTAGATGAGGCTTGGCTCCAGATTATTAATTTGTCCTTCCTGGACACTGCCTAGGGTGTGTGGGCTGTTCCTCCCTCCACCAAAGACCCTGAGATCAACCCCCCGAGGCTGCCTGCTGTGTTTTGGGGCGCAGCAGCCTCATTGCGCTGCTGATCGCCTGTGTCTGAACAACCCCTGGCCCTGGCAAGAAGGATGCAGCTGTGTGTGTGTGTGTGGAGGGGGGAACGGCTGCATCCCATGGTGGGTGCCTGCTGGCATCTGTCCAACCTCTGGGCCAGCTTCACATCCTGCTCAGGACTCTGGTGTCACAGCCGGCCGAGGGTCAGTGGCATTGCACACGGCAGGAAGAGCGGCTCATCCGTTTCTGCGGATTGCTCAGAGTCACGTTKTTATCTGTGCATGCAGAGCTGTGGTTATCAGCTGTTGCCTCCAAGGAACCTGGGAACAAGACAGATTAGAGGCTTCCACCAGACAAGTTAAATTGCCCATCAGATGGGTTGGGATTCCACTCGTTGAACAGCTGAGGTTCGGTTCATGTGGTTGCAGTGCCACTGACACACCTCTTGATTTATGGTTACAAAAGAGCTGAGCTGCTAAGCTTTGAAAAAGCTTTATAAATGTGCAATATGGGGAAGATTGATTAAAAATACATTTCTGCATTTAAGCGGCATTGCATAATCTGTATATTTTCTAATAATAGATTATCCTCATTTCTCCTAGCCTCTCATGTCATGAATTCTCTAGCAGACATCTTTCTGGGATATTGAATATACTGTAAGTACATTTTTGGCTTCAGCTGTTATATTTTTATATGATGGTTTTTAGTGTTTGTCACAAGTGCTTTAGCGACACTTTATCCTACTTTCTCTCCCTAATCTCTCCTCCTTTTTGCTTTCTTTTTGCTGAATTTGTACTGAATTAAGGTGGCTACTTAACAGTCATGTACATCAGAAATTTCTGCTTAGCTGTATCATGCGTACTTCCCCTGAAATCCTCCACCACTATCAGGTTCTCCAAACAGCCCTTTCTATGTTTTCAAGGCTGTAAGTCAAAGCAGAGTCAAGGAAGAAAAGGTATTTCTGTCCATTTCCCTCTTCTCTGAATGTCCAGTCTGGGTTTAGTGTGACAGGAGTGAACCCCAGGATTGAAGATGCCCATGCCAGGGCCCCTGCACCTCCACTGTATGCAATTTGCTTCCCTACTCCAAAGCAGGGCTAGTCTGGTACTTCAGGTGAATGCCCCCAGTCATTCGAGCTTTTGCATTCCCAGAAAAGCATAAATGCATTTTTCTCTTTGCACACTCGAATGACAGCACCTGTGGTAAAGCTTCCTCTGAAACAAGCCTAGTCCATGACCACCAAATCCCGCTGCAAACACCACCAAATTGAACAGATGGCAATGGGGTTGTGTCTGCTCTGTACTATGACCACAGATTGAAGAAAAGATGTGCAGAGCCCACCAAGGGAGCCTAAATGATAGAGAGTTTATACTAGATACAAGCAGCAGGTTTTGTCAAGCTGAGAATAAAGCTGGCCTGGAATCACCAGCCCCTCTTCTGTTGGACTAATAGTCACATCTACCAACTAGCCTGGCTGCCATTGCCCTTCTTGTAAAGGTATATTTATTGAGTGTGAAGTGTATCTGTTGAGGAATAGGGGATTTCCAAAGGAAAATTCCCTTTTGAAAAGAAACCAGAGGAACTAGAGGAAACACTAAGCTTGCTTCTTGTGTGTACTGGAGAGAGTTGCTTTTGCTTCCTCAAACCACGAGGACAGCCCCTGCACTGTTTCCCTTGTGAACACAGCTTTCTACTTTCCACTTTTGTGGGATGATGTGTGGTGTAAAAACTGTCTGAACTGCTTAGKAGGAACACAGCAGMCCCTCTGCCACCAGGRCTGTGGGTCCTTCACCAACTCTGCMCTGGTGGCCTTGAAAGGTCTTAAGGCAACCCCAGTGTTACAGTCAGTGACGGAGACCTGGYCTGCCCTGGGAAGGAAATAATCACAGTCTGCTCTGTCCTTGTCCGGTTTGGAGCCAAAGATGTCACTTCACCACAAAAGGGAAGAGGAAGGAGGAATGACCTCACCCAGCTGCAGCAGAGAGCACAAAGGGGATGAAACCGTTTGGGACAAGCTCAGCTGCTCTAGGAAATTCCCTTCCCCGGCCTTTCTGAAGACATCATCAGAGTTCCTAACCAAGCAAGCAATCATCTGTCTGACATTTCCTGTCCATGCTCACTCACCCACCCTGTCTGGCCCAGTCCCCAYTCTCCCAGTGCAGTGGGACACCCAGACCTGTGCAATGTACYTCCCAGGTACTGGTCCCACTCTTCYATATCCTGGCACCAGCYCCCTGTGCTGCCTTTTCCYRTATGTGACAGACTTTGCACCTGCTGGTGCTCTGCCCCAGCACTGAGACCCAGCTCAGAGCCTCTCCTTTGGCTGCAGTTTTGGACATAGAATCAGAGAAGATTTAGGATGGAAAAAAACTTTAAGATCACTGTCTCCAACCATTAACTCCGCACCAGTAAATGCACCACTAACCCACGTCCCTAAGTGCCCCATCCACACATCCCTTAAATAACTCAGGAATGGGGATTTCACACTTTCCCTGGACAGCCTGTTCCAATGCTCAACAACTCCTTCCACGAAAGTTTTCAGAGTATTTGATATAAACCTCCTGTGGCACAACTTGAGGTGATTTCCTCTTGTCCTGCTACCTGGGAGAAGAGTTCAACCTCCACCTCAGCTCAACCTCCTTTAACATAGYTGTAGAGAACAATAAGGTCTCCCTGATCCTCCTTTTCTCCAGGCTAAGCAATCCCAGCTCCATCAGTTGTTCCTCATGAGATCTATGCTCTAGACCCTTCACCATTTTTACTGGCCTTCTTTGGACATGAAATCCATCACCTCTATATCATAATTGTGTACTAAACAAACAAACAAATAATTTACAATGGGTCCTGCCTCTTCATCCAGGCTGCCTTCGTATTTGTTCTGGGCAAGCAGACCCTAATTTTCCTTCGCTGATGAATCATCCTCCAAGGATTTGCCCTTTCTGGGAGTCCCTTGTCCCTTTGGTGTGTGCTCAGGTGACTGAGTCTTGGTCAAGAGTCTGTCCTGCTGTATTTCAGTGGAAGGTGAATGCTATCTTGGGGAGGGGCTGGTATAACTCAGTTTGTATCACACAGACATTACTGGAGATAAGACAAGTCCCAAGTTATCCAGACACTCTGTCCTTTTTTTTTTATTTTTTTAAATTTTTTTTAACTTACTAAGTAATGAATGTAAACGAGGCTTATAAAATCCAACTTTAAAAAAATTCCCATTTCCTTTGATGTAGGCAAAAAACAGTCTTCCCTAGTTCTCAAAAAAAATTTAAAAAAAAATAAAAAAAAAAAAAAAAAAAAAAAAAAAAAAAAAAAAAAAAAAGGAAGAACAAAAACCAATAGTTTGTTTTGGCAAAAATAAGACCAGAACAATGTTTTCTATTTTCAAATGAATTAAAACAACTAGTAAAGGTGAGTTGCAGACGTGTGTATGTGCTTTAGCTGTGAARGAGTGCATCCCTGTGGATATTTGCTGACTGTGTTATGCCCATGGATGTTCCTGTTTCCTTGATTGTGTTAATCTCCCAGGAAATGTGAATGTTGGCAGGCTCTCTGGTGTGTAAATACCTGGAGAAGAGTTCAATTTTAACTGGGGAAACTAAGAGTGGGAACTGAAATTACCTTGTTTCCCCTCCTACAATAGTGAAGAAGTTTTGGGTCCTATGTTTGAACTAATTAGCTTAGCTAATTAGAGACTTGTTTTGGTCTGTCCCCCTTGTGCATTAGTCCTGGGATGGGAATAAGAKCAGAGACCCCAGGGAGCAGAAAGATTTATCAATTTCTTTTATATTATCTCAACTGGTTTTCCTTTAACCCACGGTATGAAAAAAGGTGTGACAGCAAATGCATGATGAAGAAGTATGGTCTGTATTGCAAGAGTTGGCATTCATTTGCAAATTGCAGTTACTAAATCTTTGGTTGCAGAGAGCTTGGCTCCGGTAAACACTGAGATAAATTCAGGTACAGCTTCCAAGGCATTCTTTATACTGTGAGATCAACCAAAATGTCTTGCAAGGTTACAGCTATTTTTTTTCCTGCTCTTCCTTCATCCCTTCCTTACTGCAAAGGAAAATTCTTTTTGAAGTCTTTGGACATGGTGCTTCAAAGGAAAATTATGATCTTAAACATAAAGTTCCCACAACTTCAATATTCCCGTGTCCTCTCAAGGTGATGAATTTTAATTCTATCATCATGAAGAAGATGATGAAAAAAAATGTGCTGTCAGTCTCATCAGCTTTTTTAGAGGAGTGGTGAGATAAAATGCAGAGTTAAGCAGCTAAATGTTGGAGTAAAAATACATTTATTACCTTTTTGAAACCAATGCATATTATAGAAATKTTCAGCAATAGGCAGCTTGCTTTGAGCAAAGCAGTCTGCTGATAGATTTCTTAAACTACCAATGCAAAATTCATCKGGGAATGTGTCCAATAGGCATCTCCAACAGTTAGAAAGAAATTGGTAAAGTTTGTCCTCAAACATCACAACAAAAACCTTAATGTGTATTTTCCCAGATGCTGCTCTGGATACTCTGAGTGGTTTGGTCCAACATCAGGTGAGACTGGATGCTCTTTTAAGAGGTGGTGAAGTTAAAACAAGYATGGCAATGTGTTCATTCTTCAGCCAAGTAGCTACAAAAATATTTGGAGCATAAAAATCCTTTTCTAAGCTAAACTTATTTCTATCAAGGAGTGCTTCTGTGACTGCTGTTTTAGTCTTTTGGTTTTCATTCCAGCTTTGCCATGTAGATTGTGTCAAAAGGCAAAATTTTATACAGCCTTTCTCCTGGCCACTTATACCTCTCCTTTACCTCATGTAATTGTTCCATAAGAATAGATATATTGGACATCAGAAAGCTTATATTTTGCTTCCAATTTCATTTAATCTTAGGCTTAATGATGTTGAAAATTCACAGAACCTCTAGAGATCTCTTGGTCTCCAGTTTCTACACTTACAATTTGCATGAAGGTAAAATCACATGGGAAATACTCAGGAAAATGAGGTATTTTCTCTGCCATAGAAAATACCTTCCTCTGCCAGCTGCAGAAGCCTTGATTATTCTTTGTCTTTCACATCCCTTTTTAGGGATGTTATCTCTGTCTGGGTGGTATCTTTGCAGCAGGCTCCTGTGAGTGATTTATTTCCTACTGACTGACAGAGAGGAAGGATTCTATCAAGGCACTGATTGCTGAACTGTCCTGATTGCTTTGTTACTGGCACTTTGGAGAGAGCTGGGAGAGRGAGCCTGGGGACTGGTAGCCTCAGGACTGACACTCTCTAAGCACACTGGAAAAAACAGGGGGAGAGAGAGATTTTCTTGCAACACATGAAGAATTGGACAGTTCCCCTGGCAACAAACTGCTGCTGAAGTCGAGTTTGCATCATCTGAAGGGTCTGTGTCCTTGGGGCCAGAACTTGCTCCCAGCTCTCAGACCCAGCAGTGCAATGCTGGAGAAAGGCTCAAGGGTTGTGTAAAGCACAGAGACATCCCTCACAAATTCTGCTCTTGGGCCAGCCATATCTATGCTTATATTTTTGCCAGCTGGATGTGAGTGTGATATTCTAACTCAGGAGATCACAGTGGAAGGTTTCAATCATGCTGGTGGTGCTTCACCCTGGAGGTGCTCAGCACTACTGAGCCTATGGGTGCTGCCAAACCTTTCCAGAAGCCTTAGCATGCYCATTTCCCAGGGCAAGGCTGCAGATCATGTGGGAGGCATGGCTGCACCCCTGCTGCAGGACTGTGCTGGGCAGAGGGGTTGGTTTTGTGAGTTCTGAGACCATGCAACACAAGTTGTGAGCAGTGAAGGAGGAGAGTTTTTCTGTTCATTGCCCTTRTGGGTCAGTGCTGGGGGATCCTCASCTKCCATCTGCTGAGTGTGGGAATCTCCTCTGCACCAGATCTGTGCTCTGTGCTGGTGCTGTAAAATCTACCTACCCCTGTATGTGGAGTTTCTCCTCAGCATGCACGTCTGGAAGAAAAAAAGCAGTCAYACACTGATTTTGTCCTATGCTTCTATGCAAATGAATTATACMRTTYTGTGGACWCCTCCCAGGGTTMAATKMTTGAGACAAWTYYARCTTSYTTGGGRGACCAGGGAATGTGTGGACAGGACTAAGAAAGGGCTCGAAAAGCAAGGTCTCCTTAGGTGTGGAAAGGTGGGGAAAGCTGTCTAACAAGTGTAACAATGGTGGAATGGTTCCCATGGCATAGAGGGAAGAGGAGCCTCCTGAGATTTTGACWTTTWTTTTGGGARCTGGCYGTAGTTTTATCTGCTTTCAGCACARCCCAGGCTTCTGTCTTGAAYGAYCTGTTGCTGCACAACAGGAGGRAGGGATTGCTCTGCYATAATTTACCTCGTGCAGGCTTTTTTTGGAGGTAGMATTTTGATTAGAGACAACCCCAATGGATGACTTGGTTTAAAAATTAAAGTGAAGGATGTAGGTGTAATAATTTCTCCCTTTTCTTTGATGTGAAGATATTGAAATGCACATCTCATCCAACTAAACCTGACCTGGGGTCATTCAGATGAGGGTTACTAATGCAGYGCTGTCTCTTTTAAGTCTACCAAGACCTGCAATGACACAGCCATGGCTCAGCATCAGAATTCCCTCTATAAACATGCCTGTTTCATGGATTTATGTAACTGCTGCTGGAATTTCCTCCTGACTGGTTGACACTTGTCAGATCTATTGAAACCATCTCAACAAATCAGGAGGAAAAAAAATTCCTCTTGCCTAGAATGAAAAAGTCTTTTTAAGTAATTAAAAAAGAAGAAAAAAAAAGAAAAGAGAAGAACTGAAAGGGGTATAACTTGAAGAAGAAATTATTAATCTCAGATGAGGCTGCTTGGGTGTGTCCCAAGAGCCCTCCCAGCCCCAGAGGTTCTGTGATTGTATGAACTGTGAGCCTTGGCAGTGTGYTATTGAAGAATTTCTTTAGAAACAGCATTGGGGATAACAATCCCTGCTCAGGATTGACAGGAAACCATATGCCTGAGGTGAGACAGGATTTTTATCTGAAACCTCCACACTGTGGTGGAGGGAGCTGGTTTCTATGTCAGTGCTGTACATCCATCAAAGAAATCCCATCACATTGTTTACTGTAAGCAGTGCATGTGTATATTGCAGTTTGCTTCTACAAAATACATTTTTGGATTATTCTTTTCACAGAGTTCCTTTAGGATTACCTGAACTCATACTGATGTGACAAGCTGCTCTGTGATGCTGTGGACCTCTCTATCCCTCCAGAACAGTCTGTAGGTTGTTACAGAGATGGCCAGAAAGTTTTCTCACTGGGCAAAATTCTTCTTCCTCAGAGRACTTGTGTTCAATTTTGGGAGGATTCAGTTTGTCAAAAGCTGTGGTAAACACTAAAGGCCATGGTGGCTATTTGGTCTGAAGAGGGAAACTGTAAAATCTGTGCCCATGAAGGGAGGAGGCTGCTGTGCAAACCAGTACGTGGCAGCACGTCCCAAATGGTGATACCAGGGCAGAGGTTTGGCTCTGGAACTTCAGATTTGGAGCTGCTTCATCTGCCTCCCCAACACCTTCCTCCCAGACTGATGTTTGACTCTCTACTGGGAATGAGCTGTGTTTCCCTGTGCCCATCATCTCATTGCAAGGTATCCTGCTGCCTTCTGGGYTTCAGTGTCTTTGGAAAGGTGTAAAAAGTGGCTCCCACTTGCTGGTGAATGCTGCTGGAGCACTGGGTCTCCAAGCTCCTCTGCAACAAAGACTCCATTTTCATGTGTGCTCCTGCCACGTCTGCCTTTAATTAAAACTGAGCAGCCAATTGGAGCATCAGGACAAGTCTGTGAATGCCAGTGCTGCAATATTCAGTTGCCTCTGCGTAATGAAGCAATAATTTTGAATGTGTGAACCTTGTCCCATGCTTGACTTGTCACAGCATCAGTATTGGCTTCACTCTGCTGTTGTTGCCTTCTAACGTGATCCTGTGCCATGTGAAATTATGCAGTCGTGTCTGCAGAGTTTAAACTCAGGAGCAGATATTTGTAAGACAGTCCAAAGTAAACTATTAAAGTTGTCTTTCATTTCTTGGCTTCCTCTTTCACAAGAYTTTCCCACCATAACATTTTCTCGTGCATCACTTCAGTAGGACAGGCAATGTGCTGGTTTAATATTTCTTAATTCTATTCTGGTTCTTCTGCCGCCCACATCAGTATGGTGTCATAACTAGCACATACAGATTTGAGGAGAGAAGATTGAAAAATATGAGAAAAACAGCCTGCTAATTAACATTCTAGTGATGGGAGAGAAATCGTTCTGTTAGCATTTAATTTTTGAAAAGCACTCAGTGCAAAGGTTTTGGGAGGAACTTTCTAAATACTTAGCTTAATAAAGCAGCAATTATGGGAAAATGAGAATAGAAAATGATTACAGAGACAATGAAATATGATTTCTGCAAAAAGAAAAAAAGTTCACTGTGCAAACTGAAGTCTGTTAGTGCCAGAGACTTTTTGGTATTGGTACAGAATTGATAAACTACACTCAAAAAATTGAAATGCTAGGTAATGGCCATCTGCCAGTGACCGGATTAAAAGATACATTTTTGTTGTCTTTTGAAGTTGGAACAGAATTAAAAATGTTTTACTGAACAAGACTATAGGACAGGCCATTTCAGATAGTGAGTCCTTACTCTTGTTAGATATGGCAGTCAAAAAATATATGGGGTGGCTTCCTATCTGTCTGCCTGTATGCATGGTAGTCATTACTCAGCTGTGCAACCAGAGTTTGAAGTTAATTAGAAGATGAGAATGAAGGGATGACTACAGGGAGCAACTATGCATGTAGCTTCCCAGTATTATGTGCAGTTATTTGTTGTTAATTCTCAGAGAATCCAGTGACTGGGTACAAACTATGTAGACAAGATCAAATTGAAATTCAAAATACTCAGGGCCATTTCTAATAGATTTTCTCGTGGAATATTGTAATATTCCATATAAACACAGGCTGAGAACTATAAAATATATTTTGTCTCATTGCAAACTTCTCCTAAAATTATCAGTGGCACCTCAGAAGTGTAAATGAACTTCGATGTTAGCTCTGTGCTTCAGTGCAAGTCTTCACAAAAACATCCAGTGTGGATACATGCTACCAACTGCTCCTGACCACAGGGAAAAAAGCTGAAATAAAATATGATACAGAAAGTACAAAAACAGCCCAGAAGGAAATGTGGGCATACTGCAACATTATGTTGGRCATATTTTTATCATAGCTGAACATCTAGTTCTCAAGGAAAAAAAAAAACCAACAACAAAAAACTCCATCACCTCCAACTTCTTGTGCATATTTTCCTTAAATTTGTCTTTAAAAAGCTGYTTAGATTCAATTGCTTCTGGTTCAGACAAAGGGAACTGGAGAAAACAACACACATAAAAGAATATGGGGTATTATCTTTTCAGTTTTAATAAACTCACTGGCAGTTTCAAGAAGCAATGGTGAAGAATTATTTTAAGCACAAGTTATAGCTCATATCTGATGCCAGGTAAAAATAGAAGTACAACAGGAGCTAAAACATACTCCTTGGTTAARGCATAAGGAAATGAGGGCTTTTCCCTGCTCTGCCCATCAGTCTATAGCTGAAGTTTATACCTGAACAATACAAGGAAGGTGCATTAGAGGTAACATGAGTATAGGCAAAACTCAAAAACATGTAGGGAAGGATTCCACACTGGAAGTGTATAGTAAAGCAGGATGTGACTGAGCAGAGCCAGACTTGCCTGCACAGAGATAAAAAGGAGTATTTGGATGATGGTAGTGGAGCTTTTGTATATTGAACATAGCTACCATTTAGAAAACTAAAAAATCCTTTCCGTGTTGGAAGAGTTTGCTCTTCCTAGGAAATCCAGCTGAGTCTACTTCAGGGTCTTCCTTGAATCTTGTTAGAGCAGATTTTTCTGTTACTATTGTTTGCAACAAGCATGGGACATTATATTGTGGAGGGGGTAGATTCCTCCTTTGAAGACTCCTTTTTCTGTTGTTTTTGGGCTTGAGGGGTTTTCTTTGAAGGCTGATGTCTGAGTGCACACCCTCGTAGGCTTTATTGATCTGAGTCAGTCTTGCCTGGGCTCTATGAATGTTAGCAACTTAGGAAAAGAATGAAGAAAAGAATGAAGAAAAGAATGAAGAAAAGAATGAAGAAATTATTTCAACCCTCAGATGCCTTCACAAGAGCAAGGAACTGCGGAGATGCCTCCTAGCTCATCGAGGATATTGTGCAATAGGGAGGATTTGGGGAAAGCAAGGTAGGATTCATACATCCTCTGCCTTGTGATTAATGGGGGGAACTTCTGTGCAGACAACAAAGTGGCTGGAGAGAAGCAAGAGAGCTGAGTCAGAAAAGAATATGTCTGGCATCAGAGAATCCAGTTCTCCATAGCTGGGCAGATTGGTRCATGCCCATCTCATGTCAAAATCCCTGTGTGTCTTCAATCTAGAGATGAGTACATGGGACAGCTGAGGGACCACCAGGAGGCATTCATCTGAGAAAAGCACACTTTCCCATGGGGAATTCCATACYGTGCCTGTGGGAGAATACTGGAATACAGCTGTGTCCCTGGGCAAACCAGAAATGTTGACCTTGGCCACCCTTGCTGGCTTGCTTCCCACCTTGGCTTGGGGTTTGGATTGCTGAATTATCCCCGTGCTGCCACACGCCTGCTACAGGACAGGGGACATTGCAGGTCAGGTAACATCGTGTGGCCATGTAGGGATTATTGTATAGGAGCTCATGGATCTCAAAAACTATGGATTTCCCACCCTTACAGGACTGCAGTGACCCTCAGGTCCAGTGGTCCAGGAAGAGACACCAAAAGGGCACCACAATCAATTCTCTTTCCATTTTGTGGTTCATCCACCCCATATCCAGCCSGAATACCAGGTGCAGCAGGAAGCTCTGTGCCGTAGCTGCAGAATTATTTCCTKCTGCCACTAAAAGAAATTTTAATGCACAGCAAGCTCCATTGAAGTGCAAGTGAAGGRCTCATTTCATAAAAGATTTAGGCACCATCTCGGTGTATACTTTTGATTTGTACAGCAGGGAGCTTGTACTTGGGAAGAAAAGGGGGAGGGGAGGAGGACTTTGCTTTAAATTATGGCTTTTTTTTTTCTATTCATTTTGCATTCAAAAGCCCAAATATATTTTCTCTTGCCTTGATTTATGACCTTATAAAAATGAGATAGAATCAGCCCAGAAAGAAACAAAGGTTAGGTCTTCCCAGAGCCTGAAGCCTTTGTGTAAGTCCCTGAAGAACAGCTGTGCAAATTACATTTGCTGCTATCAGATAAAGTGGAGACAGAGAGCAGTTTTTCTAACAGGATCTGGACAAGATTCCATTTCATTTTGTCGTTTTGAATGCAGGTTTGATTTTGTTTGCTGGTAATCACAGGCTTTAATGTTACCTTGCCAAAAATGGCTATTGCARGAGAACTCGCATCAATGTGATATCAGCACAGGCAGAAAGGGAAACATCCTGTTTATGTGAATGTCCCTAACAAAAGAAGTCAAGATCTAAACAGATAGAAGAGAATGCCAGTAACGGTGGAACAAACTACATGCCAGATGTTAGTCACGCTGCTTAGAGCACCAGGAGAAGTTGATCAGCTATTATGTTGATGAGTGCAGCTTATGAACCTGTAGAGAAGGGAAGTGATGGTTGTCATTTGCATGATTAAAGTCTTGTGTAGTACTTCTACATTAAATCATAAATAATTCCATTTWACCCGAGTGTATTAATTAAAAGATTACATTTTAAGGTATTTGCTTTCTTTTCTTTGCAAGTTCATRTAAAAAATTCAAAAGTAGAAATTAATTTTATTTTACAGACTAAGAGAGCCACAGCATCACAAATCAAATCAGGTTGAAAAGGCYTTCTGGTCCTTGCCCCTGCTCAGAGCATGGCCAGGTTTAAAGTCACAACAAGTTGCTCAGAGCCCTTAGTTAAATTTGAATATATCTATGGAAACCAGTCTTTTTTTTTCATTGCACAACTGTCTTCACAGTGGAATTGTTTTCCATCCTTAAAACCAASCAGAATTTCCCTTGTTGAAACTTGTGTCTGTTGCCTCTTGTCCCTTTCCTGTGCACTTCTGAAAGGGCCCATCTTGGCTGTAGTCCTTCTGTACCTTTGTCAAGCTGCTGTTTGGTTCCCCAAAGCTCTTTTCCAGGCTGGACAGGCTCAGTTCTCTCAGACTTGCTTAAYAGGCAGGGGCTCCAGCCCCGATCATCTTGGCAGCTCACATCRTTTTTTGGAKCTCACTTYTCCTCTGGRGGATGTAAAACTGAACACAGYGRCTTCACCAACACCAGGGAAGAAAGYTGTGGCCTTCCACATGCTGWCTCTTGGTTTAATCTGTGTGTTTAGGGAGAGTGCACTCCATCCCTCTCTCCATGTGGCTGGGGAAGATGTTTTACAGTGCACCACTGTATTCACATTCACAGCCAGCTGCTGATTGTACTGACTGCTGAATGTTGTCTTTGTGAACCCAATGGTCCAGCTTCTCATCCATCTATCAGGCATTTCTGAACCATGCTTTAATTCTGCTACTGCTTCTTTCCTGCAATGGAGGTAAYTTGGAGCAGAATATTCAGGGCTTGAAGAATTTAACCAGTTGTCTAAATTAACTCAGATTCTGATCGTTCAGCCTGCTTTCCATTTTGAGATTTTTTTTTTGAGAGAGTAGCTGTGCTTCTCAAAGGCAAATATGAGTTTATTTTTCTTGCTTAAATCTCCTTTGGGTTTCCAGAAATCTGTGAYAGAGGGGAGTGTGGGAAAGACTAAGGCTGAAAGTGAAGGGATTCAAGCCAAGACCAGCAAAGTATGGATTTGTACAGGAATAAGACCTGCATATACACAAAAATRTTTGTAGCTAGCAGACACTATTAGCACTCCTGCTACTCTGTGTTGTTTCACTGTTTGACTAAGGAAGGAGATATTTCCCCTGCAGCAGTTCATCATTTTTTTCGAATAAAAATTTTCACAGAAGCCTTTGAATTTTGATAGAACTTGAAAAGAAATACCTGACTTTGCTTGGTTTATTGATATTAGGTAGATTTTTCAATAGCATCAAAGAATCTGGTTCACTATATTAGTAATAAACCATTTGGATTTTATAAAAGGACAGGAAACAGTAGCACATTATTGTATCACTTTATGTCACATATGTGCCTGATAATCAGGTTGTGTAGTCAAAATGAAATAATTTCACACTGTGAACCCCAAATTTACAAAGAGTGTTTCATGGGAGCTCTTGAAATGTCAATTCTCTATTTCAGATAGYTTTCTTACTTTCTGAAACAGCTGAGAGGTGTGGGGGACCACATATTTCCCAGYTTCACAATACATTACATGGTCACATTTCACTGTTTTGAGCAGCCCAAGATGGTGGA
>NW_026623987.1:139735-237596 GCF_030028575.1 Malurus melanocephalus | reverse complement strand
CCTCAAGGGAATCTAATTAAAACCAAGACAAGTTAATTACACTACAACCAAGACAATTTAATTATGCAAAATGCCACAGATCAGAAGTATTTAAAGAAGTGAACTTTCTGTAACTAGTCAATGATGTTATCGTCAAAGTTTCCTAAAATTCATCTAGAAAACTTCRTAACAGCTCAACAAAATGTATCTTGAATGTGAGGAAAAGACTTGCATTTTGTTAAAAACTTCCCTCTATAGGAAGAAAACTCTCCAACATACTCAACATTATAAGGAGCACCTCTTTCTGAAAATTTAGCAATTAACTTATAATAATCTTAAACAACCCACAAGCCAAAAAAAGCCTGATGACTGCTTGTAATAMTCTGTTATTTCAGTGTAATAGCAGGCATAGAATTCTTTGAGGTATATAGTCCCTTCTTATATATGAAGGTGCTTCGAATCAGAGGCATATGGCAGCGCTATGCAAAAGTTTAAGATTATCATGCCCCAAGTGTGTTCTTGTAAAAATTTGACATGTGAGTTGCTTCAAATCAAAGCAGCAAGACTACCTTTGGATACACGTACATCAGGTTTTCAAAATCAGATCGGAACTTATGAAAAATATTTTCAGTTGAAACTACCAGAAAATCTCAGGCAAGCAGAAAGTAGACAGAAAGAAATAGTGCTGGCATATAACTTTTAAGTAAAATTTATAAAATTTATAAAATAACTTTACTGTTCTCAGGACCATTAACAATCATAAATGATCAGAACCTCAATTTGCTTCTCATCTGAAAGATAAATTACTTTCCTCTTTCAGAGTTGCTGGAGTCTTAGTGGCTTTGAGTTGCATAATTTATTTATGTGTCAAAATGTAAATTTAACAACTTTTCTTTAGACAGATGTCTTTAGARGTGATTCCCAAACTTACACAGAAGTTTCTTCATGTTCCACATGCTGTCACATCTAGGAAAAAGGAAAATACATATACAACATAATAAGACTCCACTTAATCATTGCTTTCCACAAAGGTAAAATGTAATCCATTTTGAATATTATGATTGCTTCTAGCTCTTGTTGGTTTAAATTAAAAGGATACTGCCAGAGTGCAATTCTGAGCCAGGTCAGCGTTGTCTGGGCAACAGCTTTGGAGAGTGATTGAAATCCTTTATGGGGATAAGGTGAGAGGGCTCAGTCTGAAATATTGCAAGAGTATTGTCATTCCTGCCATTTTAACATGTCCAGTCAAGGTGGGCTTTATCTAATAAAAAATTCCTGGGTGATGCAGTGTGCCAGTCAAGCAGTGACTCATCATGTCTTATCTGAATCCAAACTCCTGTCTTCAGCTGATGAAAATCACTGGAAGCCTATTGCATTGAAAGAATCTTTCAATTTCCTCYAGCTATAGATGTAGCTCTAAACCTGGCTGAAGCCTGCTTTACTTCTATAAGAAAAGTATGGCTTATAATGAACTTGGACATCATTAGATGCAAGGCACTATTAGTAATTATTTTTAATAATGCTTGAAATTACTTGAATTACATAGTTCAGCCACTGGTGAAAAACAATGAGTGCTCTGATGTTACAAAAAGGTTAAAAAACAAAATCAAAGAATTGAGAGGAGCCCGTTTTGTGAAATCCTAAGCATGGTTTTGCTTGCCTCTCCCTACTCAGAGAAGTGAACACCTGAGTAGAGAAAGAACTTCAGAGAAACAAACTGAGGGTTGAAACTGGCCTTGGAGTCTCCTGAAAGACAGATGGAGCCTCTGGAAGCCTCTGGAAGCAGTCACTCATGCTGAGCTATGGGATCACCTTTGTAAGCCATGGGGCTCCTATACTGGGACCTCTGGGAGTGGCAGAAAACAAAGTCCAATCCTGATGTCTCACAACTTGTGGGCGAAGGAAAGGGTGGGGGGACATCATGTATGTGCTCTCAAGATAAAAAGAAAAATGAATTCTTTCCATTACCATCATTCATCTTGAATGAACAGGAGAATTCTTCCTCGATCCCTTAAAGGACACCCTTGAAAGAGGATGAAGGATCGGGGTCCTTAAGTGTATGCATTTCCTACACTAAAGAAAAATATGTGAACAACACATTTTTGTAATATTAAAAAAAAAATTAATATGATTTAACAGGCAGGATATATTTGCTGCATGATTTTTACTTTCTCCACATAAAACTGCAGAAATTTTAGAGAAGCTGCAAAATGAGTAAAGCCTAATATTTTTTTTCTACTGGAGTGGCTGAAACATTCCGTGAAAAATTATCGGAAAATGACAGTTATGAGGGTTTCCTTTAGTTAACTGACTTAGCAGAAATAATGGTTGTATTTTTTATTATGGTGCTTATTTGGAAGGTATAACTGCATTTTCATGTTTTATTGAAGCCCTGTCAGCTCAGATGGCRCATCTTTGTTTCAAGAGATCCACTGAGAACGCTTCAGAGTGGAACAATAACATTTGGAAAGGTTTTATTGCATTAATAGCTGTGTCACAATTACCATAACAGGCAGCTATGTTTTTTATGATAGCTATAATAAATTATGAGCACTGAGGCAGGAAAACTGTTTCTCCTGTTCTGAAAGAAGCAGTTACCGTTGTTTGGGAAGGATTCACCAGCAAATATCTGCAAAGTACAAACTAATACTGTTTTTTTATATAGTTTCTTGGTACTAGACTATTACAAAACAAAAAGTTTTCAAATGCCCAGTTTTGCTGTAGAATAATATTCAAAATTATAGTCTTTTGGCTCTTTCAGCCCTTTTTTTGTGGCACTTTTGACTTGATCCCCAAAGCTGAATTTTAAAAGTTGTTGTGTGCTCTGAAAATTAATTACCAAAAATGACTCAAACTAGGTTCTTAGAAAGATAACTATCTAATTTTTTTTTAAGTTTAAGCCATGTACTTTGAGTTATTACTGTGTAACTGCTGGACATACTGAAAGAACAGTGTTCATTATACCACTAGCAAATAGAATACATTAATCATTTAAATATTATTAAAATAGCACAATATATTGCTGCTTTTTTCAGAGGATATTCCTATGAGATAATGCAAAGCTATTAGATTCAGCATAACAACCAAAAAATGTTAATTGTGAAAGCAAATGTTCCTTCAGCTTATCATTTTTTACTTATTGCAAAGCACTATGGAAGTGCTATACAGAAGGATTTTTTTTTTTTGTTTGTACCTCAATTCTAAAAGTAATTAGGTTTTGTTTTTGCATTGAAGGGGGAGTTATATAAGCCACCATMCAGCATTAAAATCTTTCCATTTATGTGGTATTACCTAGGTAGATAAAACGAGGTATTAAAAATTATTTCCTTTGTGCTGATGTGCTGTTTGAGCTTTATGATACTCAACTAGGAATGGTACTGTATTTTAAGCCTTAAACAAAATCTTGGCTTCCTTTCTGAATCCTTTTGCACTCCAGGGTGCATCCTTTGGATGTATCATTTTGAGGTATTTTCTCTTAAATAACTTATCAAATTAGTGTTTGAAGAAGAAAATGTTAGCATCAAGCTTTTACTCAGCTTCAGTCAGAACGCTTAAGTGTGAGAAGAGACAGCTCAATCTTTTTTAACCCTATGCACTCTGGATTTTTATGTCACTATGAATAAACCAGCACCTTCTCCCTCTGCTTCTTCTCTGTGCTATGGGCTGGTAACCTGGCCAAATTTGGTCACCAAAACCCCCTATATATTAACAGTTTCAAGTTTTGCGTGGAATCCAGATACTAAGTCTACATGAGGGCCTTGAGACAAACTCTAGAGTCACTTAGTTGAATTTTGCAGTTTTACATAAAAGGTTGTGTTTGCCATGTAGCTGGAACAAATAGCCAAACATAAACTTTGTTGTTCCATGCTTCCTGTAACAGGATCTACAAATACATATTCAGTTGCTTTGCATCAATTACTATATGTTCCATTAAGTTTTCTCTAGAAAGTAAAGAAGCAGATCAATGACAGAGCAGCACTCTGCAATATTTTTAGGGCATGAGAAGACTTTAAGTTCTTGAGCCTTGCTCAAAGCTTTGTGGTCTGTAGGGACTCATTTTCTTCTCAGATATTCAAATTCAGATGCCCCTTTTCAAAGCCCTGATTTCCCTGTTTCTTTTGAAGTGGAATTGTAAAAATGCCTTAAAAATAAATTTTACCAAGCCCAGATTTTGGCTAGCATCTTATCCAAAGCTGTTCCCAAACCAATGCCTATGCAGCTAATCAAAAATACTTATGGTGGACATTTGGTGAGGTGAAATTTGTAGAATTATAYATATTAGAGGGACTTTTACACTTACACAGAAACACTTGGAGAGCAAACAGAATTTCTCACTTTCCCAAACTGACATGGATTTTGGATATGGTCTACGAAGAAGAATAATGTTCATATGCACAAAGTTAATTGTGTGCCTCTTTTGAAGAAGAAAATGAAGAAGGGACTTGAAACTACAGGAAATGGGTTTAGAACATTTAAATACTGCTCTTTCAGCATTGTACAGTTAGAAATTTGAACCTTTTCCCTTTTACTTGTGGAGGGTTAACAGCCAGTCACTCCTCTGTCCCTGCAGCCAGCATGTCCAGAATAAAGGAGATGCTGAAAAAAAAGAAGGCTGTGGCCAAACTGAAGCAGCACTATAGGAAGCAACTTAATTTAGGTTTGTGTAAGAAAGTTCAGGGTTGTTAGCTGGATACAAAACTAGGAGAAAGTGTTCTGCATCGTRTGAATGTGAACATCAGTGTCTGTCCCAGATTTGCTTAGAGAGATATCAAGTTATTTCCTTCATTATCCTGCTGTCATTTTAGCATGGGCCATGTTACCACGCCCTAAACAGGACTGGCTTCTCTAAGCATCTCTAATCCATTTTGACAGTACTTGTGTTAGTTGGCAGCAGCACAATGTCTTGGCCAATTAACTTCTGTTTTGAGAGGGTGGGTGAACGGTGTGAAATTCATCCCCAGGGTGGAATATGCTTCAAAGTGCAATGCATGACAAAACTGCTGTCAAAAGACCAAACAGGTAAGGAGACAGAAAGAAACAAGGTGGATGAAGGAGCTAATGCTCAGGAAACTGGACTGGTGTAAAAAAGGAAGAGGTGATAAAAGGGTATTTTACAGTTCTGCATGCCACGATTAAAGAGTCAAACTGAGAACAGCAACAGTGGCACAGAAATCCTGGTGGGACAAAGACAAGAATGAAATATTGCTGAGAAACACCAAGAGGTCTCACTAAAGCCAAGCCACGCTGGCTCTCCCTTTTCATCAGCAGTCAGGGAAGCACCAGTGCATTGTGCCTGAAAAGCTCAGAGTAAAAAAGCCTCAAGCRTAACCTGTCCTATGTTTTATTTTAGGATTTTTTCAGCAAATCTGATCCTTTTCTGGAGATTTTTCGGGTGAATGAYGATGCAACCCAACAACTTGTTCACAGGACCGAGGTAATGAATAGAGCTGTCCTTTCCAAGGACATAGATGGGCTGTCAGGAGGAATAGTTTATGCTTCCCATGTCACAAAGGGAGGTGTTTTTAGATGTGGGTGTGCAAACACCCAAAAGTGTTCAAAAACACTTCCTGGTGTTACACTCTAGTGTAATTACTAATAACTGAATAACTGAAGCCAAAGATCCACATGTAATTAAACTGGCAGATATTCTGTTGGAAGGTCAAGAGTTATAAATATTAGAATTAGCCATAACCATGCTACAGACTGTGTTGTATTTTGCTGTTGTAACTGTTTTGCACCTTCTATATCTCCCCTCGGGTTTCTGGTGCCAAAGAGATTTGTAATCTKGGTGCTTTACAATTGTTTCTTGTGACCCAGTGACATTACTGCTTAATGGTAATGACTGTCACTTTAAAAAACAGCATTTAGGTCTACAGGATGGAGCTGTGGCATGTGTTAGGGGTTATAAGTCTGTTATGGATTCCATAAAGTTTTCCTAGCCTACATGTGCCTGTAAATTGAGGTTACCCATCCCCATTACCCAGTCCTGCATCTCTTCCATGGCTCCCAGTTCAGTTCCACAACCTTTCCCTTGTGAGTTACCCTCCCACTGAGGCAGTGCTGGAGCAATCTCTGTAGCAGATCTGTGTATGGTTCCATTTGCCACTTGAGCTCCTTTGGGGGCTTTCCAGAGGAGGAGTGTTGCAAACTGCAGGTTGCTCAAGGGCTTGTATTTCATGGATGTTGTTCTGAAAGCTCCAGCTGAGCTCTGCTTTTTTCTCTTTCTGTATTGAGAATTGTGGCTCTTGTTAGCATTCTGCTGGGAGATGTGGAAATGCTAAAGGTTCTCTTTCTTTTCACTCACAGGTTGTGATGAATAACTTAAATCCAGCATGGAAGACTTTTAAAGTGTCTGTAAATTCTCTGTGCAGTGGAGACCAGGATCGCAAGCTAAAGGTCAGAAGTAATTCCCACCTTTTTAAAAGATTTACTCACAGAAAACAAAAGTTTTTCTCTCTTTTTCAACTGTAGATTGCTGTTCTGTACTTCTCTCTTCTTTGATGGAAAAGATGATCACAAAGCTGCTTTGATTACCATAATCAAATTAAGGAAGCAGAGAAGTGGTAACCCACTGTAATCAAYAGATTATGCTCTATATTTCTTACAGTAATCTCAAAAAATGATGGGGCTGTTTTTCCTAGGCAGTTGCATAATTTGAATCCATTATCATTTAACTGGTGAAAGTATACTYAAGGGAAGTGGTAGCCCTACCACAATTTTAACTACTATTTCCTCACTTCTATATCTGGAGACCTCCTGTAAAAGAAACAGTRAAATATRAGATTTTTTTATTATACTTGAAGAATAGTGTGGCCACAAAAAGACACGTACCATAGTAACAAAAGTGTGTCTAGAAAGACAGATGATTGGGAACTTGGTGCTTTGTGTAGAAAAAAATCATCTTCTTTTGACTAGTTTGGGTTAAATCAAGGATTTATCCAATTGTTTATGTCTTCTGATCAGGTTTAAAGTTAATGCTAAATCTAAAAACATCAAACAACAAGCATCAAACAACAAYATCARTCCCCAGTGTCTATTCAGACTCTTSRATGTGATGAAAAGACACAAAAGTATGACTACTTCTTTTTCCCTTTTTCTTAGCATACCAACTTGCCTAATAGAATTTTATTTTGTTCCTGCAAACATTTATTCTTTCATTATTACAGCTGCAAAACCCTGCAGAAAGAATGTGGCCATTATTCACTCACTGCATACTGCAAGATGTGCTATGCAAATAGAAAAAATATKATGCTAGTGTGGATATGTTGCAATGCATGTCACAGATGTGTGGAAAGGGTTAAAAGGCATCTTATGAATGCTTGGATTGTGGTTTATAACCTCACAAAATTAGCCCTGTTATTATGAAACAACAGAAATTTAAGAGAAGAGATTTAAGATCAGATTTCTGCTACTTGAAATGAAAAGCAGAATTKTCACAGCGCTGCCTTCATCACATTGTGTACATGTGGCCTTTACATCACTTAGGTGAGAAAACCTAGGAAGAGAAACAAACAAAATGTGAAGTGTAGAATGTGAGAACGAGTGGCAAGACAATAAGGATACAGGAATGAAGTTCTGCAGGGAGAAAAATGCTCTTATCTCTTTGAAATTAAGGTGAGAAGATATGAATAAGGTTGAGATGTCGATGAAGGAGAAGAAGGGTAGAAGATGGCAGAAGAAGATGGGTCTGGGAATAAAGGTGGCCTTTTGAGTTATGAGCAGAGACAGTAGTAAAAATTGTTTGCAGATGAACTGCCAAAAGAGAGGCTGAAAAGGGAGAAGAGGAGCAAGAATAGTCCCTTAGGACTGTCTGTAGAGAAGATGAGGGAAAAGTTATTGAAAGAAGGCCTGAAGAAGAAAAGCAGGRCAAGATGGGTCTTATGATCCTATTGAGAATTTTCAAGACAGTCTCTTTTTTTTCCATTTTTTGGGAGAATACAAGCTTTTCCTTTGTGTATGCAAGTGTTTGTAGCCCTGCTTTAGATATCTGGGTATTTGCCTGAGGCTGCAATTCATTTGCAGAAAAGCTAAAAGTACTAAAATTTGCATCTGATCATTGATGAGTACAGGAATATTTTAAAACTAATTACAGCTGTAGAAAAAAAAAAAAAAAAAAAAAAAGGTTGATACTTATTTCAAATTCAGGCCCTTTATAACTTTTGGTAGGTGTAAGATAAGGCTTTTATGGTGGAGCAGCCACCCAAATCACTTGTATTTGAGAGACAGCATAAAATACTTGTCATTTAATTATTTGCTTCTTTTCTATGTGATCTGTGACCTAGGAATTGGATGGCAGAKAGGGCAGAAGAGTGAAAATGATAAGACTTAGAGAGATGAAGTGTCTGTGACAGGTATAGCACTGTATGGATGTTTATACTTTGATTTACTTTGATTTCACTTTGATTGGTTAAGCATTCCACTCCTTGTGTTATCGTATTTTGGAACATTTGACTTTAGTTGCTTTGTTTCACTTCATAAAGTTTATGGCAATATGTTACTGCTAAGTGTTGGAAGAGTTCCCTGTGCCTTGTTTAATGTGGGGGAGATTGAGTGTGTTCCAGCTGCCTTGCTGAGCAGCAGCTTCTTGCCAAGATTGTTTGATCACTGTGAGCAATAATTGCATAAGGCTGGGTAGTTTTTTGTCTCCTCCTGCTGTTAAATTTTAACATCTCTGGAAAGCATAGTCTAAGTTAAGGCTTAAAGAGAAGAAGAAGAGCTTAGAGGGAGTTATCAGCTTGTGGAAATCCTTACCTGCAGACACCTTGCACTTGTGACTACCTTTGGCTTGCCTCTGAAGGCTTTTTGGAGCCCTGAAATCCCAGCCCTTCATCTCTGCCACTGAAATCATGGGGGTACTGAGCTTTAGTGGTCAGATTTTTGTTATGGGGAATGAGGATTAACATGGGAAAAGTACTCTAAAACAACTCACAGAAAGGCATTCAGCTTGCAGGAGGTTTGCTCTTCGTAAGACTTGAACCCAAAGCAGTCTTTACACTGCCTGGGCATTTGAMACTTTCTGGTTTAAAATGTCTGTTCAGAAAGATAAGATAAGCAAAGTCACTAAAATCAAAGCAGCCAAAGTTAGGGTATGCYTCAAAACTCCTTTGCTAGCATTCTTTACAAAGTCTGTTAATTTGAATTCCTTAYGGGCTTTTAAGAAAAAACTAATTTTGCTTTATTTAGCTGTGGTGCGGAAAATAATGAACATTTTATTCCTCTCAGGATGCCTTGTAAAACTTTATTACAATTATTGCTGCTCTAGGTTTTATTATGAAAATGATATATTAGATTTATGAACCTACCGAGCTTTTCTTCCCAGACATTGAAACCATCCAGGATGTCTGATCACACTTCWGTGCCAATCATACTTTCTTTTAATGCTAAGAAGACAGACAATTAGTGTGTGCATTGAAGTGAACAAAATACCTCTTTGATCCAAAAGTAGTGCATTGCTTTTCTAATATGTAGAGAGGTTCAGATCATAACAGTAACTGCTGACAAATCTGAGTGAGGATTGTACTYGTTCTGAGGGCAGGTGCTATCCTAATCTCTTGTGCTGAAGATCCTGTAAATKGGGAAACTTTGGCATTCGGGTCTGGTTTCAGCATGTGAGGGATGTTGCCACCAAAAGTTTGTCTGAATTAGAAGCTTGTATTGTGGGTATTTCCTGGTAGGGATTATCTACTGCCCACCCATTCTAGTTGCAGGATTCCTCTTTTTTCCAGGGAAGTCCTGGGAATGTGCACAGAAAACTAATCTCTTTTTGTTTTGTTGCTAGATGCTGTAATACTTGGGAAATTAAAGCCTAACAAGGTAATCGTTAGGCAAAGGCCAAACAGGGCATATGGCATACCATACTTCTATCTTCTGAGGATGTATGGAGAACTTTACCAAAGACATTCTGTTCACAAGGAAAAATAGGAAAGCAGGAAAAAAAAAAAAAAAAAAAAAAAAAAAAAAAACTGGAATAAAACTATTGCTGAGGTGAAGTGATAAGCTGCAAGGAGAGTGGGAAGCACATGTCATATCTGTACAGAAAGCCCTTTCCATCTTCCACCTACACACGGGAAACTTTCAAAAAGAGAAGGTCCATTAGATATTTTTCTATCTTTTAAAATCCATTAGATATCTTTCTATCTTTTAAAAGCCATGAGATATTTTTCTACCTTTTAAATGTCTGTMTGTTGCACCTGTATCAATGCTGTCAGATTGTTCATTTTATGCCTGCATAACCCAGGTTATGGACGATGATCCCGATGCAATTGGTGCGTGTGCAGCTGTGAGTGGGACATCAGCCAGGGTTTCCAGAGCTGCTCCATACTTTAGGGTATAAAGCCTCTGTGTGTGTGTGTGTGAATGGCTCCTCGCAGTCTGGAGCCCCCAGACAGTACTGTTGCTTTCTTCTGGTAACCATGGGAAGGTTGCTTCTTCCTGTGCACTTCTAATGAGGTTAAAACCCAGTTCTGCCATTATTCTCTATTTTCTTTTATCTCTATTATCTTTTATCTTTTATCTTTCTTTTATCTCTTTTATCTTCTTTGACTCTGTCCATTCGAGCTGTTGGAGTAGCTGTGGCTTAGCTCATGAGTTTTATGCTTGGTTTTCTGCTGAGGAGTCTATTTTCTTATGCTTGTAATCCCCAGTGTATCCATGATGCTCTTAATCCTAGTAAGGTGCACTCAGGWGTTTAAAGGTCATGTGATTTTCAATTTATTTCCATAGTAAGACCTTGATAAATGGATCCATTTTCAAAATATGCTCAAGGGAAGTGACAGCTCTGGCAAAATTTTCATAGACCATGAATTTTCTACCTTTTTTTTTTTTTTTTTTTTTTTTTTNGGTCATTATTAACAAGGTCTTCTTGGGAGATCTGCACTTCACTTAAATTAGTAATCTGTGCAGTGCCTCTTCTGCCTTGTTGATGCTATTATATAACATGAACCTTGTTGCAATATTAATAGAAGAAGCTTCACAGCCTAAAAGAAATATCTTGACATTATTCTGGGTGTAAATAGACAATCACTTTATTTTAATTTTATTTATTAAAATAATTACATGAAAAATTGTTATAATAATCTCTTCCCCTGTGTCTGCTGTGGCAGTTTTGGGGGTGGAATGTTGAGTCTTCTTCAGACAGTTGTAACATTTTATTTCCTTCTGATTTCTTAAAAGTGTTGACTCTTCCATGCAAAATGATGGATAAGTAGAGGAAGAAATTGTTTCTTATAGGTCTGGAAATGTGTTGTCTGCTACAGTCTGAGTTAAGGAACAGCAAATAGCAGTGGTTATTTTGATAGTCTCTGAATTATTGCTGCTGTRTTCTCTAGATCAATAAGTTTTCAGTTATTTTTAATATTTGCCTGCAGCTCTGCTTATACAGGTATATTATAAACCAAATCCTTCAGTAAACCCTCAGTGTCTCTAAAGGCCACTAGTGAAAGTAATAGAGCAGAACCTGTGAAGAAGACCAAGAAAAGCTTAAGATACAAGGGATAATATATTCAGACAACTCCATTAGTGCTTTTATTCTTTCACAGTTTAGCTGTCAGAGTGTTCGAARCACTACTATGGAAAGATACATTTGTGGTCAACAGCAATAATTTGTGCAGGATTTCAAAAAGCATGTGGCTTAAAAGGCAATTCAAGCAGCGCCAAATGATGATTAGAAAGGCATGAACTGAAGGATTTTATACTGTTCCATAAGAGAAGGATCATTTGTTGTTGCTGTTTTCGTTGGGTTTTTAATTCCATGTAGAAAGAGACTGGCACCAAGAACAAATTACAGTACAGGCTAGACTTGCTGGTTATTTACTTGATTGGGTGATTTCAGTCATACTTGATTAACTAAACAGTTCTACATTTTCCCTTCAATTTACTCACCAAATTAATGCCACTGGAGCCGATCATTCTCTGCTTGCTTACCCTGATGTTGTTGAAGAGGTATTTGCTTATGGAGTCCTTCTTCTAGAAAGTGCTCAAACATGAGAAAGGGGGCTCAAGCTTTATATGCCTTTAATATGATTTAAAAGAGGCTTTCAAATTTCTTTTTCGGTAAGTTGTTTCCTTTTCATTAGGTCAGAGCATTTTCCTGTAATCTGTGGAATAATTGCCTCAGTCTTGGAGAGTACCGATCTTCCTTTATAGTCTGAATAATATTTATTTATTAGCCACTTCAMGGATGTTACCATGTTGTGAATTTTCAGCGAACTTCTTCTAAAGCTAACTGTGCAGCCGATATTTTTGGATAATAAAATTGGTGGTGAAAATGAAAAAATAGGCTTAAATATTAGGATGAGGTGTGTATTTAATAAGCTAAGAGAAATAATTGTTTCAGTGCATACTACTTCATGAGTGTAGGAGTTTTAATAGTCTTCAGAGAGAATGATACATTATTTTGAGGATTATTATAAAATTAAATGGCACACTGTGAAAGCATTTTCTGAGACCTCCTTGCATAAATACGATCAAACCTACATTTCTAGTAAATGTTTCTTTTCCATCCCCTTTCATATTTCCCTTGCTCTCTCTATGTGAGAGAGAGAAGTGGTAGCACAGGCACTACAATGATTATTAAAAAGTTAAGATGCCTATTTCATAAGGWCTACAGTGATTGTGGGGAATTTGCTGCATCCACTCCCCCTGTTGTTGGTTTGGGTTAATGTGTAATTTAGCAATCAGCTTGTGATATAAGTGCCTCCTGAATTCACTAATTGCAGCAGTGTGTTTGGAACCCTGATTTTTTGGAGCATGTCAAGGGCTGACCTGATCAATCTTCATATACTCTGTGCAGGTGGAGTGTAGGATTTAAGATCACCCTTAAAACAAAACTCCATGTGTGTGTGATCTCCTCTTATAGATTTCTTTTTTTTTTTCTCTTGCCTTTCCTTGGTTGTTTTCTTGATAACACAGTTGAAGTTGCTGGGAGGAAAATATCAGATTGCAGTTACAATTTAGGAGAGAGAAGTAGACTCAAGAAATGAGCTTGATCCCTTATTTGCTGGAATCAAGTGAACTCATTTTGATTACTTTAATAGCCACTAGTTTGTTCTCCATAACAGGAATTGCTGGATATATAGCAAATTAATTGTCAGATTAATTCATCTCGATTTGGGTTAATTGATGTTTGTGAAGCGCTTTGAAGAAGAAAGAGCTCTCTAAGTAACAAGTGTTGTCACAATAATTAAGGGCCCAAGTGAACTGCACAAGGATAGAACATCTGATACACAGTGGTTAAAAAGAAAGGAGCTGATATTCATATCTCCAAGGGCCTGGGCTGCTGAAGGTGGTGGAAAGCTGAAGAGCTGGTACATTTAAATAAAAGAGTCAGCTTAGCAAGAGACAGGAGCCTTTCTCCCAATCACTGGATGACTCTGATCGACCAAATTTCAGAGTTCCGCCTGTAAAATATTTTTACTTCCCATTCCTTACAGAACCCCCGGTTCCGTGACCTTTTGTGTAGAAATGAAACTTCCCCCTGACATTGYGAGGATAATTCATAGTCTGAAACAAGGGCAGAGAGGATGGCACACAAAAATGTTGTGTGTGAATATGTTTGCCTGTATTAAGGGATCCGAGGAGTATTTTCTCTGTTTCTCTTTTGCAAATAAGAGAGGATTGCCTCCAAATAATTTGTACACTGCATTTCTTGTGAACTTCCTTCCAATTGCTTACTGCCTCCATGTCTCCATCCCAAGACAAATAAGTACAGGCTTCCACAGCTTCGCTATGCAAGTCATCAGTAGGAGAAATGTTTTGAAGGGCTCTTTCTCATTGTCAGTCTTTGAAACTGGGTTTTAATCCCCTGAAATGAAGCAGAGRCTCATGTAAGTGCTGCTGACTTTAATCCAAAACAGAGTTCTGGTTTCTTCACAGGGGAATAGCTGATAAAGTACTAAATCCCATCCCTGGGACCATTTAAAATGAAACAAAGCACAACCATGGTAATGAGGATCAGTTCCATTCTGGAGGGTGGGCATATGGGATGCCAATTAATTAAATGTCCTCTACATTCCTTCCATTTTTCATAAATCTGTGTTGATAGTGCACTGAACATCTTTACAGACCCCAGAATTAGCTGCAGAGCTGCTTAGTGTAGAAGTTTAGAAATAAGTGTTACCATTTTGAATTAAAATAATAGAATGAAGCTCTGCTTTCCCTAAACCAGATCAGGATTAGATTGAGCTGTAACCTTGTAAAGCAGCTGAATGTTGTAGCAAGACAATTTCAAGTGTTGCATATCTTAAAGAAAATACATCATTTTCATGCCTTTGTATCTGCAGGACATTTTACTGTGTGACWTACAGTATCCCATGATATTAAAAATGAAAGTCTAACCAGTTTTTCATATTCTTTTTTTCATTTCTTTCCACGGAGACTGGAAAAAATAGGGAAGGCAATTTCTAGACAATCTCATTTCAGTCTCTTATAAAGTAGCAAAGTCTCGCATTGGCTRACATATAATCAACTTACAAAGGCCTTTGGTTTCTTTCCAGATGTATTTTTTACTGTGTAAACTGAAAATTAGGCACTCATGGAAATTCTTTCCTTGTTGTTAAATCTTGTAATAAATGTAGCCTTTGCTATGAACTACATACTTTAAACAGAAAGCTTACCTTAAAATTCTATGCATAAATTGTATTTGACAGTTTATGCACTAATACACCRCCATGCAAAAAAATAATTACATGGTGCAGATAATAAAATACATGTGTTTTAAATTGTAGTATTCTCAGGGAGCATAGCAGGGTCAACTTTTAGGCAAAATAATGCATTTGTTTAAAAAAAATTAGAAGAAAGATCTTTAGGGGCCTAATTATAAATTAGTGTTTGTGATATTCAAGACATCATTAGAGGTAGAAATAGGTATTACTTGTGTCTAAATGCAAATATTTTAGAAGATGTCTTATTACACAGTGGTCACTTGAAATGTGTGAACTTTGTCTCACACTGAAATTATGTATTTAGCCCTTGCATACACAATGATCTCACCTAACATGTGTTCTGTTAAAATTAAATCTGCATTTTTCATTTACCAAAAAATGTTTTCCCTCAGCTAGATGCTATACACATTTTGTAATGTGTCAGTACATGAGTATAATGTATGTGTACCTTTCATAATGAGTTATGTTTTGAAATAAAAATGCTTTATCTGCCTTCCCAAATCTAAATTGATTACCCTAACTTAAGCATGGCTGTGATGTGTGCTGGTTCTCCAAATGATTTGGAAAAACTTCGATGGCATTGCTCCACAGGATTCTATGAAAAAAGAAAAATGCCCTCCTTGTGGTAATGCTAGAAGAAACCAAGGCTCTTGGGATCAGAGGCTTCAGCATGTTAATGGATAGTTGTTGTTGTGTTGGTGTGTTAACAGCTGCTAAAATATGCCAGGGGAGTTTTGCCACAGTGTTTGCTATCACTGCCTCAGAGCTTTGAGCAGGTTGCAGTGTTAGGATAAAGCTTCTTTGTGACACCTGCATCCCAGTGTCCCTCTGACAAAGAGAAATCAAGAGCTGCTTGTTCAGCAGGGACAGTGGAGTTATTTTAATGGCCTGTTGACCAAGAGCAGTGCTGCTGGTGTGCTCTTCAGGAAGCCTGGGAAGATGGTGTTCTCTTGAMCCCTCTTCTGCTGTCAGCCCCAGCCCTTGTGCTTTTCAGGAGGTCCCTCACTGCCCAGCTGAGGTGCAGMGATTCTTTCCCCTTTTCCTTGTGGCTGTGTCCACCATGCTATTCACAGAAGTTGTACTCCACAGCCTTGTTCAAAGCTCACTGTATCCAGCTCATTGCTGGCACGGCACACCTCAAAGGATGTGCAAGCTGCTCTGAGTGTAAGACTTCTGTGTGACCAAAGAGATGTTTCGTGTCCTGAGCATGACAGCCGTTGTGTCTGCTTTGCCTGAAATTAGCAAAGGGACAGTGTTTCCTTTCACAATCACACCAACCYTTCCTCTCCTGGAAAGCACATGGATTGCCCATTCATCCTTGGGTGAAAGAGGAGGTGAGTGATGTTAGAAATCATTTCTCAGTAGTACCTGTACGGATGGTAGAGTCTTCTAGTTTGCCTTTAGAAGAGATGATTAAAAAGGCTGTGGCTGGCCTGCTCTATACACTCTAAATTCCTTGAAGTTACAACACAGGAACAGCAATACCATCGCCGGTTGATACCTTAGGCAATCCTCGATATCAAATGCCTAAGGTTTGTTTAGACCTGCAAATCTCCTCTTACATTGTTGCTCATTACATTACTAGCCTAGAGTTCCTACTGAGTCTCCTTATTTATTTATTTTATTTCTGRGAATCCCAGGATTTGCTGACAGCAGTTTCTTCTCTATGGTAGGAAAAGATAAAGCGGTAGCTCTGAAGTCATGAATGACTTGGGGGAAATGATGAGCGAGAGGTTTGATTACTTGTCCTCAGGGCACATGAACTTGAAAATCACTGTGACCAGGCACAAAGGAAGTTCGTTTTTTTATATGGCACAATTCAATGGTGGGATAAGGTTATGTTGTYAAAGGATGTTGGGAGGCCAAAATCTGTCAATATGCTAAAAATTTGAGTACACAAATTCATGAATGGTTATTGCRTTCTGGCTGGCTTTTAGCAGCATATATCAGGTGCTCTCTCCAGCTTCAYGAGAAAGCAAGGTCGTTCACTGCCAGTAACTGTGAAAATGTGGTGGAGTAAAGAGGATTATCCCTTTCTCTAGGTGCTCACTAGCATCTGGCAGGAAGATGATACTGGTACCATGTACCACTGGTACCATGTGTGATGAAGGCTCCAACTTTCAAAATAAAMTTTAAGTTTCATTTTTCATTGATTTTCATTTGAAAAATCTCTAAGTGGTTAGGACTTCATTATTTGAGAAACTGCATATTCATAGCAAGGTGATGTGCATACTGCTGGTGAGTTATGCCACAAGATTTTTCCCGCTGCGGTAAAATTTCATAAAAAAGGGAAAAGTAAACTTTAGATTTAGATAAACTAAATTATTTAGAGCTGAAGTGTGTCTAGTTTGCTGTGTATAAACACAAAGATAAGCCAGATAAGCCAGTCTAGTACTTTATTCTGTGGYAGAGGCAATAGAGCGTAGGGAATTCTGTGTGTGCCTTCAAATACTCATCCTGATTCAAATACYGGCCCTGGTTACACAKCCACAGCCCTCTGCTGCCTTTCTTTCTTGTACATACCTTATACATTTTTCATAGAAATAATGGCCTTCACAGAATCCCTGTTTGATATCAGCTACTTCTGTTTTTTTAATGAATCCATTCCTACTTGCAAGCAAAACATCTAAAAATGTGGTGACTAGATGTCTGGTTTATTTTTAAAGGCTAATTGAGAAGTAAGCTACTTGCATGAGGGAGACACAATTCTTCTCTTAGACAGACAACAGTCTTTCAGAYCCTTGCACTTCAAAATGCTGAAATAAATACTTACTTAGAGTTGTGCTAAAAATGAGCCCTCAATTTGTGACCAGGCTAACATATGGGAGCAAAAAAATTGCCAATTTTCAGATTTCAAGAGTATTTTCTTCATAATACCACCAGAATTATTCATTAATAAAATGGAACTGGGAGGGGGTGTGTGTGTGAATATTGCTTCAGATTGATGATAAATGTTATTAATAAATGAGCTATATTGATCCAAACAGTGCTGAAAGTGATCACCTAATTGTTTCATGATAATTCCAGTAAGAAAGAAAGATGAAAGGACACAAATGGAYTATTTGACAGAGATACCTGTGGGGAAGGTGTGTCCTTCCTCCCACCACTTTGAGGTGCTGGGAGAGTCAGGATCCGGCCATGGGGGCTTCACCTTGTGGTTTTCTTGGGCACAGTGACAAAGCCTCTATGGTTTCCAGCTTTCCCTGAGTGTGGCATCTCTGTGCTGCAGTTCATACCTCCTCCATCCCTTTTTGCCTCTCCTGGGAGTCTTGGATACCCCAGCTCTGACATTTGGCTGAGGCTGGCTGAGGTGGGGGAAGCAGAAACATGGCTTGGCTCCAACCATTCCCCATGCCATTCTGGGTATGAGGAATTCGTGCAGATGAAAGCTTACCAGCTCTGAGGAGGGCAGAGGTGAAGCAGAGCAGTGGGCCAGAGCTGGGCAGCAGAAGGTGCCATATGTGGTTAGAGCTGAGGCTGTGGGAAGGATCGATCCCCAGTGTCACTGTGGGCATTTGAAACTGTGAGTCCTGTCCTGCCCCTGAAACCTTGTCTCATCCTATACTGCTGCTATGTTAAGAGTGTGACATAATGGCATTCCTCATCAGAATGCAGTGTGTCCTTCTCCAGGCAGACTTATGAATATGCAAAACTTGCACAAAATAATTAAAAATCACTAACTCGTACTCATAATCATCTCATGCACATTTTGAAATCTAGGATTGTGATTTTAGTAGCCTAAATGTGTTTGTTCACAGCTCTTGAACCCTTAATCTCCTTAAGAGCTTTAAGCCCTCAACACTACAGAGCTTTAAGGTGACCTGCAAAAGTAAAATACAGGATGGAATGTTCACTGCGTGCTCTCCTAGTCTGACTTGTTCTTATTTTCCTGGCTGTTCAGAGCATTAAGCATGTACTTGTAAAGTTGTTGACATTTGGGTTCTTTCCTTCGATCTTTAATGATACAGAAATAAGAGCCTGATCTGTCTTCTGTGCAGCTTCTCGTGCCGATTTCTTTGGCTGTTAATTTCCTTCATTCCTACAGAAGGCAACACTTCTTTCTGATCACCACTTTGTAACTGTCACTGCCCTGTGCCCAGGGACAGGCTTGCCACCAAGTTTAAGATCAAGATTAGTTGCTCAAGAGGAGCTTAGGAGATAAAAGCAAAGTTTGGGGTAAAGAAATAAGCCAAAGGATACTCGTTTGTTAGTCTTGTGTGGACGAGCATTCCTTTATAGGCAGAAAGGAGAGTTCTTTAGAAAAACCAAGTGTTCTCTCTACAGGATATTACTTTTAAGCACTCTTCCATCTTACAAGGTTTGCCTGTGGTTCCTTTTTGTTTTAGTTTGATTAGGGGTTTTTCTTTTTGTTTGCTTTATTTAGTGTTCTAATATTTCTGTTTCAAGGAGTACAGCATTAGCAGAGGCCAGTACTGGAGTCAGTTCTGCTTCTGGTATTTTGGATGTAGGATTTATTTCCCCAACTGCAGACACAGGGATCCATCATAACCCGAAGCACTACAGACCCCAGTGAATTCTGGAAAATGTGGGCATATTTTAATACTGAAAGCRTCCCTTATTTGTTTGCCAGAATTAAGAAAAATTAAAAGATGCATATTTTGTAAGCACTGTTCTGCAAACAGTTGCCAAGAAAGATCCCCTTCCTTCAACTTCCCTATTTATCTGTCCACCAATTTATGCTCCTAATGGGATATCCATTGCTACAATATCTCACTCCTGCACAAGTTTTACTTGTCAAAAACAATCGAAATTATTGATAATTTTTTAGAAATGTTGCCCCACATCTTTCAGGAAAGTTTCCGCAAAATCCAGTGATGCCAGGATCCTTTTGTGACTTTTAGATGTATGTGCWTCTATTTGCTATGGAAAAAGAGAARTATCTGTTCAAGTCTGCAGTAAGAGTCCTGCACCAGCAATCCCACGAGAGCACTTAGTGAATATTCTATATGTGCCAACATAATGCTGTACTGAAGGAAAGCCTCAGGATAACAGTAGATTTTTCACTCATCTTTTTTTCAGATCCCTTTTTCAGCCATCCCTCTGCTTATACTGTCCTAATGCTGAAGGTACMTCTTGCAAAACAAGCATAAATACAAAGGGCCAAAGTTGATCAGGATTTTAATCTCAGCTTTTTTGCCCAAAACCTGCTGCCTCGTTGAGATAAAACAATTTGAATCTGTGACCATTTTACCAGATTATTAATCAAAAGAAGTGCCTCCAGAATGAAATGTCTTTATTTTTTGCTGCTCAAGACAGCATTTCATAGGTAAAWTTTSTTCTCTTACTTTAAATTTAAAACTWGAATTAAAGCYCATTATWAAAATTATTATTAAAAATTATTATTACCTTATTTTATATTTTTATTAGTTTGGGTCAAACTGAGCAGTTTGCTGAAACATATTTTGCAACCTTCAGTAAAGATATCATTTCCCACAGTTCTCTTCCTCTGCCAGGAGACTGGATAGTGGTGAGCTCAGGGTGACATTCCTGGGGAATAGGCAGTTTGAATTCAGCATTTTTGCTGATCCAAGCCCCCTCACAGTTTGTTGAAAACCATGTTTTGGAGGAATACATTTCGTGTAAGTAAGGTCTGCACTTCCCATGTAGCTGTCATGTATGAAAAGGGGCCATTGATTAGTCATTTTAATTTTCCACCTGGTATAGTTTGTAAATTAAGTCGCTTGATTATATTCTGTGAATCTTAAATTGCTTTGCAAATTTGGAATATTACTAAAGATGTTACACTGCCACTGGCTTTGTGATAAAATASTGTTTTCATCTGAAGGAGAGTGTTACTAAAATGAATGTTACAGCACTACAAGGAGCAACTGCGTGTTCCATTTACCTTCTTTCCTTCAATGGAGAAATATAACCATGTTTAAGCATGAAAGATTTTATTCAATGAACATGAACAGACTGGTRTATTGAAATTAATTGTGCTTGGAGTTTAAAAAATTGCTTAATAGATTGCTTCTTTTATACTCTTTTACATTTTGATTTTGTAAAAGCTAAAACCATGCCCCGTGTATTGCAATAAATGAARAGTTTTCTTATTGACCATGCTAATCTTAAGCATCTTAGAGATGGACATTTGTTTCAGGACTCAGGGGTTTTTTTGATTAAGCCTCGGTTTGGGTTTTTTAAAACAGAAAATGTGCAAAGTCCTCTCAYTCTGAACACAGCACTCAAGCAGCAGGCAGTTTCCTTGCTCGTACTTTCAAGTTCTTTTCTGCTAAACCAAAATGATTTTATAGCTTTATTTTTGATTTTGTAGTGCTTTTTAGCCCACCTTTTCATCTGCTCTCCATATTTAACTTACAGAGAGAGAAATAGAGCCATTTCTTCTAGACCTGTTTTCAAGTTTGTTGGTTTTTTTTTGTTTGTTTGTTTGTTTGTTTTTTTTTAATGAGAGATGTAAATGTCCTTTTCCTTTGACGTTTCCATTGCTTCATAGTGATTTTCAAGATGGGGTTAATTGTTTCATACATTTCTCAGGTGTTGACAATGGCTATCCCATCTCAGTTAATGAATGGGAAGTGAAGCCGAATCTGTCAAGGAATACTTGATTTTAATATCAGTATCTGACCTTATTCCTACATTACCTTGAATTATGTTTCAAACCTATTTTAAAGCAAATATGTGCCTGAACGTCACTCATTTGCTGTTTTATTTTTTTTTTCTGTTCTGATAACTGAAGAAGGACAATCACATATCAAAAAAAGATAGTTTTTTTGTAATATTCAGGAATGGTACTTTAACTCTTTTCTATCCATTTCTGTTTCAGTTCTGACATCACAGTTAACCAACGTGGTATTGGCACTTCTAAAGCATWTTTTTCCTATGAATTTTATTAAAATTGCATTTACTTCAAAATGCCCTTCAGAATTCCTTAGATAATTTATCTACTGTATTAATAGCATGAATAAAGCATATTAGTGGAGTGACTTAAACCCTGGAAAAATGAGAGTAATTATGTGTTCTTCTGCTAGTGTTTTGGATCTAGRTACCCATAGATGGATACAAAACTGTAGAATAATTTAGCCTGGAAGGGACCTTAATATTTTGAATTCAAAAGACCTTGTTAACAGTACTTCTCCTAGATGAATATGTAGAACTAGAGAATAAATATRAAAGAATTTTYATCTTCAAGCCCTRTCCCTAAACTGGAAGTAAGCTGAAACCATGTGACATTGTCTGATTCAAGTGCTTTTAATTGAAATTCACTGGAGATTTTTGGCTAAGTTTTTAAAAAAGTACCAATTATTTTTTTATGCACCTAACCTGAGGCAATCTAGGAAGATTTGAYTTTTTCAAAGGGGTATGTTCTCAGAACTTTTCTCTGAAAAATCTCTTGAAGAGCCTTAAGCTGGAGAAATCAAAATCACAAGTCTCCAATTAAAATTCTTGATTTGTGAAGTTTATTTCTGTATCTCAACTTTATTATTTTGTCTAGATATACAAGTAGGCCCCCTCTGAACTCAACTGTCTGTTAAATTGAGTGGCTTGTTAAATTTTACAGCACAAAGGCAGAGATCATTTTTCCTGGCAGGGGCCAGTTAATTGTCATTTTTTATGAATTTCTGTGGTATTTTCCAGTTCTTCTGAAAGACAGGATCCAACACAGTGAAGTGCACATCACTGAAAGAGCATTATGCTAACTGCATTTGGTTTTGTAACTCTTGCTAGTATGTTGTGGCAATAAATAGCCATTTTAATGTAAGTGAATGGAAGATTATAGTTATAACCACTGAAAGAAGCTATTCCTCTTCTTTCCTGCTTTCTTCTGCAGTTATTAAATGTATTTCTTTATTTCCCAGTTTCAGTGTGTGGAACTAAAAAATCTTTTCATAACACATTTACTTAGTAAKTTTAATATTGAGCATTTATTCAAAGCATTTCTTTGAAGGATTTTGAAATACCCTACAATTAATTATTTTATATACTTGTGGTGTTGAGCTGGTTACTAACAGCATGACCATCCTGGAGAGAAATAGAGAAAGTAAAGCCTAGACCCTGTCATTACCTCAGATAACACTGCAAAGCACCTTTGTCCAAAATGATCAATCAGATCTCAGCAAGTTACAGARCTAAAACAAAAGCATAACATTTTTAAATGCTATTGCTTACCTTCTGATCAGGTTTTGAAATTATTTGATATTTTTATATGTCAGTTGAGATATAGTCACAGAAATCCAGGAGGCCAAGCTTAAAAATGTTACAATACTTGGAACAAGTTGCAGTACACTTCTGGTTGAATGCAGGGACACCATCACACAGCCAAGATCTGCACCTTAAATACATATTTTTCCTAGTGCCAGTGGATGGAAAGAGTGATAATATTTACAGAAATGGCTTAAAAGAGGTTTCATCAGTGGTAGAATTGGAGCTCATTGTCACTTGTGCCCGACATTTATGGTGGCTGCTAAGCATCAATAGATGTTTTCTGTAGATGAAGAGAATTTTACCAAGAAAAGATTGATCTAACTGCACCTCAAAATTAATGGAAAAGCACCTATTTTGACMATCTTTTTCCTTGAGAAATATTTTAAGCAGGATGGGAATTTTTGATTGGCATGTCAAAGAGAAAGAAAGAGAGGAAGGAATTAGCACTGTGAGAGTCCATGGCCCAGAACAGCTGGCTGAGWTGTGGAGAAGCCATTTGAATACAAGTCATTCACTTATTGACTAATTGCAAGCTGACTTTCCCAGTCTTTTCTATTGAAGCAGATCCATGTTGTATAATTAAAATGGGGGGAGTGAACAAGAGAAAGGCTGATGCCATCATATGATATTTAAATGCTTCTCTTTGATGTGGGAAACTCAGGTTCAAAACCTTGCCTTAATAAATATTTAAAGATTTATGCAAAGCAAAGCAGCTTTAACAGAGAAGAACAAAAGAGGAGCACAGAGCAGAAGTCTGGAATAGTTTCCATACCAGTGGAGAAAGCCYATGCCTGAAAAGCATGGAAAATGATGGAGCAAGATGTCAGAATAGAAAAGGTCCTTACCCACAGGCCAGAGATAAAGTTTTCTGTTCTTTCCCTCCATCCCTAAAAAAAGTATGAAAAGTCTTGGGTTTTTCCTGATACAGACTGAGGGAGTCTTCTGAAATCCTGAAAAACCTCCAGGGAGAGGAAAACATTTTTTCCATGCTCTCATTAGAAAAGGGTTTCTTATTTACAAAATGCTATCAAGAACGGGTGTAGCAGGCAGGATCTTAGAGTTATTCAGGATATCCAGGCTGTTGTCTAAGGACAGGAATTAGAATTACAGCATGAGGAGCCAACAAGTCTAAATAAAAATTGATCCCTTTAAGAAGAGCAACAGCTTCTGCTTGGAGACTCTTCGTTGACATATCTGGAAAGAGTACTTAGCCAATCTAATTGTTACTTTCTTTTAACAGACAAGTGAAAACAAATCCACAGAAGTTAACTCCTGACCCAAAATTATTTTCGGAGTTCCAGACACTGAATGTTGTTTTTATATAAATACAGGTCATTTTCAGAATATGAGGCATTTTGTACATATATTTTCCAGCTAAATGCAGCAGTATGATGATGAGAATTTAATGATGTGTAACAAGTTGACATCTTTCTGCAAATGTCACCGTTTATTTCAGCTCACACTTGCATGGTGCAATACTAAAATGAAATTTTTACTTCAAAAATGAGCAAATACACTTTCAAGTCCGAGATTATGTTTTCTGTAATTTGAATCTCCATTAAGACCATGCCAGCTCTTTACACACTATTGGAATTAAGCCTAACACTACCCTGTGAGCAACAAAGTGTAAGACAAATATTGAAGAAAATTCTATCCTATGTGGTGTTGTATTTCCTGGAAGACAGATTTCTCTGAGCCTTGAGTACTCTCAGGCCTATCCATATTAAAGGTTATTTATCTCTTTCTCTCTGTATTTCCCAAGAGATTTTCCCTTGATTTCATCTTTCCACTTGTGAATCCCCACTGACTACTCAGCCTCACCTTGGTATCTTGATTGTTAGTTGACAGACTGCTAARCAAAAATACTTTTTCTGCATCCAAAGGAGGTCTACCAGGGACAGTTTATATGGCTTTGGAATAATTGATCAAACTGTGAGGTGGGGGCTATCTTACAGGGAGATTGACAGCTGTTTCTTACTTACAAGCTCTTCCCCATGGTACTGCAGAAAGACAATGAGGCTGATTACAGATGTGCTGGTGCACACCTAGTGGAAATGGATGCTTTTGTGGGCTGTACATCTTGCATGCTGATCTCCCTGACAGCAAAAGGTACCTGTTTTGAGTGCTCAGCAGAAGTCTCCAGGGAATCAGTGTCTTTGTACACAGCAGAGTCATCACAAACTGGAAATATTTCTGTGTGTGTATGTGAAAGGCAGAGAAAAGTCTGTGCTGACTGCAGAGCTTCCATGGTTAGAGTGCTATGTTTGGTGATTTCGACTTAGTCATGGGTGTAATGTACTTTTCACATAGGTTATAGCACAAAATAAGRTAAGTGGTGTTACGAGTTGCTTCTCTTTCCAAGTAGCTCCATGAAGCCAGTCTCCAGCTTCCTGACAGATCCACSAGAAATTTCCTGTTATCTATACATAGGATAGAGCCAGCTTTCAGGGGGATGGGAGTTGTCTACCATCTCATGGTTTCTGGTACACTGCTTACTCCTTTTGTAAAATATGAGTATAGTATCTATACAATTTCATCTGGAGCCTGTAAGCCACATTTTCGTTTCAGTAGCATTCCTGAAAAAAATCACAGCTTGATTTTTTCATCATTATATCTGCTCTTCTTTTCATTCAATGCATAGCAGAATTAACTGCATTGTGACATCTGCTTTACTCCTGACCAGCTGCTTTAGAGTTCTTACACTATTATACTTGCAATTTGGAGTTTTGTCCTCRAGTGTTTCTTCTGAGGGCTCCATCCAAAGGCCATTGAAGGTCAATGGGATATTCTCAGCTGTAAATTGTACAGCTCCATTTACTTCAGCTAATGTTGACAGCTTGCATCAGATGATGCCTCCTAATCTTTAGAGAGAATTGKTTTTCCTATATATATATTTATGAGACTAGTTTTAGATTGCATACTTTATATTCATAGAGTATGTCACTAATTAGGTTAAACTACTCTCTTCTGCCTACCTGTCTCAGGAATAATGTTGTTTCATTTCATAATGACATAATGGTGCCACCTGCAGTCCACAGCCTTGCACGAGTGGTTTCAGATAATGTGGCTCACAATAAAAAAGCACTGGAGATAGAAACAGGAAGGATAACAATTATCAGTTATTTGTAGAAGGCACTGCATTTTTAGAATAGAGATGTTCTATTTCAGTTACCTAAAAAAGACTTTAAATTTCTCATTATTTTCCTTGAAAATGTAGTCACTGAAACCAAAATCTTTGCACTGGTGACTTGTTTGAGGCATCCAATRAAGCTCAGCACAGTATTCTCTGTAACTCTTTATGATGCCAAGTGCTCTGGATCCTGCTAAGACACTTCATTGCAAATGTCAATCCCTGTGCACACATCGCCAATAAAGAAAGTTCGTACCCTGTAAACTCTGTTTGAACCTGAGAGATATTTTTCTTTTTATTAGCAGYGTGAAATCAGAATGATTAACTGATTAATGTAGATCTTGTGCATTTTTCTGATCTATTTGGTTTTCTCTCCAACTGTTTTGTGGGGAAACCTTGTGCTGAAGGATGCCCAACTATCAACTATTCTGCTACGAATTCTTTAATATTATTACCTTTAATATTATTACCTTTAATATGTGGATTTTGACATGTTTTTCAGAGGTTTTTCTTCCACCTCCTTTTCACAGTTGTTAAAAATAGAGTGCATTTGTGCTCTACAAAAATGCATGAAAATAAAAGTGGCAACCTGTACAAAGACAATGTGCAAACATACCACACTGTTTGGGAAACTGAGAAAAGAAATATGAAATAGGGAAGGTGTTAGAAAATCCTCTTAGTTCCAGTTGCAGCTGTTCCATATAATGAACTAAGGTATTTATGACTTTTTTTTCAATTACTTCTCTTTGTGGGTAGTCTTCAGAGAATATCAGCAGACCACATAGAATAATAACTTCTTTCTGCCTGAATATTCTGCTCTTTGTAAGGTCTCTTTTTCACTGATATGTGATCGTTGTTTAATAGCGTATTGATACAGGCTCATGTTTTATTCTATTTCCTTTAATAGTAGTGAGATAAATTAACCACATTAGTAGGAAATAGAGTTTATAATTACATTGAATTAGATGTTTGATTCTCCTCCTTCTTCCATTGGTAATTATTTTAATGACAGCTTCGTAATTCACCTAGAGGAGTAATGAAAGAATGYCCGCACCTACATGATTTTCCTGAACGCAAAGGAAATTGCACTTTCATCTGACATAATGTTAACATTAGGGAATGAATTGCCAGCTCAGTTTTAACCAGACCTCTTTTTATTCCCCTTCAGTTATTTTTGGCATAATTTTGTGGTTTATGCAGTCCAAGCACCTGATTGCATAATCAGAGAAGATACTTATGTATCTGTTACTTCCTACCCCTTATTTGTAATACAAACACAGCTATTGAAAGTCTGGTGTTAGATTACTAGCTCTACACTGTAAAGTTCTTTTTTATTTTTATTTTTCAAAAATGCTTCATTTCTTGGCATTCTCAAAATGCAGGAGCCTCTGCTAATCCCAGTAGTAACAAGCATTGCTGTTTTTTTCCAAAACTGTTTGCTAGGTTTATATGCTATAAATTAGTCCAATATGGTTACCCTACTATTTTTCTTCTGTTCTTCAGTCTGGGGTGTGTTAGTGGGTAGTTGTAACTTGAGAACAAAGATACTGAAATGTATAGGGTTTATCTTTACAGGAATTTCTCATGGGATCACAAATTTTCTTTCATTTATTCTCATTGCTTCAGTACACCCTGAGAACTGATTTGAAGCACAGAGGAGGAAACTTAAAATGGGTGGATATGTACAAATGTTTTCATTTTAACCTTCTATGTGTTATGCCACGGGAAGTATTTTAAGTTGCCTTTCAMAGCTTAGTCATCTTCAATAACGAAAAAGAAACTATACCTAGATTCTTTTCAGCTGCTGAGAGATGATGGTGGAACGATGAGCAGTGAAGTTCTCAGTTGCTTTCAGCATGGTAATTGCAAAGTCTGGCACGTGAGCAAGGCTTGACGCGCTGCTGTTGGGCAGCTGATTCCGCCATAAACGCTCTGCGACACTTCAGGGCAGGAAGCAGCAAATAACTCTGTGCCAGCCTGAACCGCAGGGGTTGTTGAGACGGCAGAAATTTAATTGCTTGTGCTGGAATCAGGCCAGGAAACAGGGTCAGCTYTCTTGTCCTTTGAAGAAGTGTTCTGGCGCATCGCAGATGCAGCAGCAGCACTTGGAGCTGCAGCAGCAAGTTTTTGCAGTAAGCTTCTATCCCATCCTAAATGTTGGGTTGTACCTGTATTGAAAAGCCCACCCTGTAACCCTGTTACCTAAGGATTCACCCAAATAAAGGCAGTGTCTGTCTTCCCCAGTATCTTTTGCCAAAATCTTGTCTCTTTGGCCTAGGATGAAGGTATATTTCTCCCATCTCRTTCAGATGCCACTGATGACAGCCATTTGTAGGTTTCCTTGTTTGTTTATTTTGAAGGAAAGAAAAGTGGTTGGATACAGGRTTATTTTTAAAACTGCCAAATATCTGTTAGAAATCTGATAATTCCGTGGGAAAAGAAAAATCCCAAAGATAAACTTGATATTAAACAACATTGCCTTTTATTATCACTGGAAAACATGCCAAGAAACAGAATTTGAATGGTTATTTGGTCCCTTTAAATCTTCATGCTGAGCTTCTCATCACCAATTCTGGGCATTTTGAGCTCCTTATTCTGCTGTATTGTGAATACATCAGAATTTTATTGAGGTTGTTCAGTACAAAACTTCAAACTTTCACTTAAGTCATAGCATATTGCTCTCAAGTGAGAAACAGGATAAGCAMAAAAACTCTTCAAAACAAATATATAATTCCACAAAAATCAGCATCTGTTTTTAAATGTTTCAGAAGAGGAAGGGAGACAAAACTAATCAAATTATTATTGTTTGCACATGCTTTGTTTAAYATATTTGGCTAATGAAATTCACAGTAGTGATTTAAGGCAACTACTTACTGGAGTATTCTGTGTGCAGCAGATTATTTCTATTTTAGTAATATTGTTAGGCTCACAGAAAGCTGTCAGATTCCTTCTTTTAGTTTCAGTGTATGTTGCTGAGTTTCCTTATGAGTCAGTGTTTACACARCATCATGTTTCCTTGATAAAAAGTAGGGAAGGACTCATAAAGAGAAAGATTAAAATACTGTTTTAATTGTTGATTTGATGCCATATGTGCACCATGGTTTATAAATTAATTCTATCTTCATTCATTAATATAGAATTATAGTTGTTATATCATAATATATATGTATATTTCAGTGTCTCATCTTCTTCATAGGAACAGAATCTGGCTTCCCTAGATGCTACAGCAAAGCACTCGATTACCTCATTAGGCTTAAGCTTTCATCTGATTTCCAGATCATTTCACCCATGTGGAAAACTYAGTGGTTCTATTTTCCACAGCGAATTTTCCCCCACAGTTTTTCTCCTTTCCTTTCATGCCTTTACCTTTATTAACTATTCCTACAGAAGAGACTTCTGTATTCATATCCCACACCTTCAGGTTTGCCACTCACTCAGGGTAACCAGAATGCTGAGCACTTGGGGTTTTCAGCCTGTTTCTTCCTGAGATRTTGGAAACAAACCTGTTCCTGTGCCAGCTTTCCCAGTGAGCTCATCCTCAGGTTTCCACCCCACCATACAACATGCTTAGTAGAAGTATCACATCTGTTGTTACGGAAAGAGTAAACTTGGAAAATATAAAGCAGCTACTAAGAACTCATAATTGTGGAGAACACTCATTAAACACTTGAGTGGRTGCAAGGGGAATACAAATAGGAAGGAAGTCTGCATCGATTTAAACAGGTATTCTAATGTATTCTGTTAAAGTGTTATTTTCTGCTCAGTACCAGAAAAAAAGCCCAGAAACTAGTTTATTATACATGTACAAAAATCCCACAAAAAGTGAGTAGTTACGTAAAAAATATTACATTTGTCAAGTGTTGCTATTTCACAGTTTTAGCAGGTCCATTAGCTTTCAAGAAAAAGGGAAATATCTGCTGTTTAGCTGATACATGATCTTTTTTGAAAGATCCAATCACCATGTCATGATCTTAATTAAACTCTTACTGGAAATCTTCAAAGATACATTGCTGTGGGTGCTTGTGGAATTGCAAGGGTTTAGTTTCTTCATGGAGATGCTTTCTGTGTCCATATAGGAGATTAATTCAACACTAAACACAGCATAGGAAATAAAATAAAACTCTGGGCAGAAAACTAACTTAAAAACAATGCTGAAAAAGGCTGGTGCTTTTGCTTTTAATTATGTGCTCTGTGCACTAATTGAAGATATATGGAGGGCTCACCTTGAAGCATCAGTGCATCTCTATGGAAGCCCTTAGTGAAACTCAGGACACCAGAAAAACAAACGAAAAATGAACAAAACCAGGGAAAAAAAACCACCCCAGAAATGAGTTCTTTTACGCTCGGAGATGACTGCAAAAACAAGTGCAAAGCATTTAGTAGAAATTTCACAAGGATTTAAAAAATCAAATATGTGACTGTGAAGGCAAGAGACTGTGACTTTTATTTTCAGACCTTTACCCTCAAATTAAGCTTAGGTTTTACCTTTAATATTGACCTCTTAGGTTTCTTTAGCCACTTCAGTAATAATGGCCTATGTTCTGTCCCTAAAGATATCTCCTGATTTTCCATAGGTAATATGGTTTAGAATAATACTTTAATAAATATTTAGAGTTGCTTCATGCTTCTTAATTGATTTCTTGGCCACTTGATACTAAAAACTTTTTAAGTTGAAATCTCTGCTGGCCTTTGTTTTGGAAACGACCCATAATTGGGAAGATCTACCTCCACTGTGTTACGATAGAGTGGCCAGTTCAGGGCTATTAAACCCAATCCTGTTTGCCAGGTCATTTTTTTGGAATCCAAAAGATGTGCAATTAACTCCCCCACTGACTGACAACARAATGAACAGTGTAATCAGTTACTTTCCATAAACACTCATCATCATTACAAGTAGGGTTTGGGGACAGATTGATGCTGCTCTGGTGGGGAAAAGCATTTTGTGCTCTTTCTGCCATCATCTTCCTTTTGTGCTTGACACACAAGGCAACAGCTGTTTTTTATCTGCTATTTTTCACAGTGCAAGGTAAAGCGAACAAACATTTTTAGTAACTGGTTGGGAACTGGATAGAGTCTTTTTCTGTCTGAGAGGTTTTAGATATACAGCCATAAATTATGCTAAATTTCACTGCTMTGCTTGCAGCTTCTCCAAAAGGTACACCAGAGGGGCCTGCCAATGAGTAATGACCTTCTTTTGCTATGTAGGGAATCRTTAGTTACTTCGATGAGCAGAAATCTCAGATACATCTAATGAGAGGAGGCACTGCTGGGTCACTACGCCACTTCATCATCTCTCACGAAAAGTTTAGAAAGACAGATTCTTTACATAAGGACAGAACAGAGTGTGAATTAAAAGAAGGGATACTCTTGGAGAAAACTACTGGAGGCATATTGGTCATCTCACAAGAGGAGTCTCAGGGGAGTCTTTGCAGAAGTTTTTGCTGTTACTATATTTTGCTATTGGTTTATCATACGTGAAAAAATGTTGCTCACTATGTTGTGGACTGTGAGGCCAAAGACAGTCTCAAAAACTTAAATCTGGTTGATTGAGATGGAAAGTCACCATTTTATACTTTCTTTGAAAATGTTCTAGCCTGGACCAGCCAGTCTCTCAATTGTTGGACAGCTAAGTCTTCAAGACCTCAAGCAGGATATTAAGAACTTGTCCARTTTCTGTGTTGTATATTAAGTTGCTAGAGGTGTTTTGGATGGGAAATAGACACACAAAATATTGTTACTAATGTGGAGTTATTGGATCTTAATATAAAGAAAGTGTAATACAACTAGACAGAACTCAATGTTWTGTCTGAGCTGCAGAAATATGAGTGTGCATGCATTTACATCCATGTTGAACCATGCGTGGTTGTTTGTATATATACTGAGGATGTTGTTGCATAAACCTAGCTGTGATTGTTAAGTAGAAGTTTATTTATGTTTTCATCATGAAAAACCTAGAGAGTCACTGAAAATCCAGTTGTAAGCTRTCCCTCACATGATGTAACTTATTATACCATATTTCTCTGTTTCAGAGAAGTGTCTGTGGGCTTCATTTGTCACCACTGAAAGATCTGTGTTTGAGGCTCCTAGGCACCCTTGTAATACAAATAAGGGTAATCAGCAAGCTCTGGTTTTAAGTAATTGGTTTTGAAATGACCCTGATGATGATTCTTACGTGCTGTGAGCTGTCAAGTAAGGGCAATATCCARCTGTGAGGATTCCCGTCATTGCTCAGCCACTGCTGCTGTACTTAAATCTCCAGTGCTGCTGTAGAGAGACTAGATGGTGAAAGTGGTTCTGTAAACAGTCTCTTTTCACTTGTCAAGAACAGAAGCAGTCTCAGGCTGGTGTCATATCACAGCTGTCAATAAAACTTACTCACTTTGATCTTGAATCAGAGGACCTGCCCCTTTTTGTCAGAAAATAAGAATTCTCCTTCCCTTCACTCTTTCCTYCAGGCAACAAATTTTAAAATCAAATTTCCCGTGTGTTTATGTCCACAGGCGGATTATTTTCTTTCYATTTTGAGTTGGTCTTAGCAGCTGTAATTGCTGCAACATGTCAAAGGGAATGCAGAATCTCCTGCCATTAACCAAGAGGAAGCATTCAATAAATTTRTGTCTCAAGTGTCCTTAAATGGGCCAAAGGTCTGAGTCCAGYCCAACCCTATCGACTTTCACCATATCAATTACCACCATCTACATAGAGGAGGCACAAAGTTGTTATGAAATCCTGCACTTGTTGAAGTTCATATGAGAAGTCTCATTGCCTGCAATGGAGCCAGTATTTCACCTGATGTTTAAGTAGTAAATTCACCTGTGCTGGTGGACTGGACTGGTGCCAGTCCATTCCAGTTCCACAGAATAGAAGATGTAGTTTTCAAAAAAAATGTTGTCCTATAGTCAAGAAGAAAATTTTGAAAGTTGCTTCTACTTCGGCTTCACAGAAGCTGCACGAAGCCTAACAGCGTAGGGTATGAACTCTTCTCCTCCATTAGATCAAGGGGTTTTGAGTACTTTAGTTTGAACAATTGAGCTAATCTCTCCAAGAAAAACATGTTATAATATTTTATCAGCAGTGCTCTGAAGAAGGCTTTACTTCAACCAGTGAGAGGCTTGCAAAAATCATTGGTTCATTTCAGCTGCTTTGCTCAATTCTCACTGGAGSCCAACTTCAGAAGAAATTGGAAATGAGACTTTAAAAGTTGATTTTCACTTTCTGGGAAGCATAACTACTGAAAAGATAAAACTGTGATGATCAGCCTGGATGGAAAAAAGAGTGGAGAATTTCATATACATCAAAAAAAAACCAAATTTGCATACTGTGATGTTTATAATGTAGAATTTGGCTTTAGAACATCATGACYATAGAAACAGAATAACTTGAAGTGTTTCACTTTTATTCTGAAGGCTGTGCATGGTTTTTCAGATACCCAAGTGGGGAGAATGGGTAGGTATTGGATAAAGGTCCTCCTAAAAAAAGATGTTCTTTGAAGTGTTCCAAGTGGGTTATGTCTAATTTAGGGAGGTACAGTAGGATATTTGCTTCATTGTCAAGTAGTAATAACCTTGATGAGAGACAGAGTGTTCCAGAAAGATTACTTTGATAATTAAGTAAATATTTTTCTGAGATTTTTTTGGTCACCTTCTCTGTTGGGTTTTTCCACGTTTGATGGGGCTCCTTTTGTTGTTGTTTTAGGTTTTCTTTTTTTTCACTGATCCTAGAGGATGAACCAAAGAAGGATTTGTTTGTAGCCATTTACCATCTTATACCACCCGCAGTTCAGAGGGCTACAAGGAATAGAGCAGATCACTGATGTTGCCTTAAGACCTCCCTTCTTTGAGATATAGTGTTGTATAAACTCTGCCTATAAAAATTATTGTGGTATTGTTTTGGTTTAAAGTTAATTGCTAAGAATTTTATGACTGTCAGGGCTGTAATTTATTCCATTCAAATTCAACAATGAGCATTCTCCTTCTTGCCTAGCCACAACATACCTTGTTTCAAAAAAATGCAAGGAAAAAAGAAAAACCATCCCAGACAGTTTCTGTTCAGAATTTTASCACTYTTGTTCATACTGTTACACTAACACGTAGCTAGGGACTACAGGCAATTAATGGACAAAGAGAGTTCTCTTCCTTGAGAGAGTTCGGTTCCTCTTCAATTCCTTATTGAGTGTCTGGGGACACTTACTGAAGTGAAAATACAGGGAAAATCTTCTTTCTGATGTAACATATGAACTATGATCTCACCTGGATCAGAGCCWGATCAGGGCAGGGAGCCTGCTGCTCAAGGGACTTGACTCTGGGTGCTGGAGGCTGCTGCCTTTCTGTCTGGCACTTCTGCTGGCATGGAGCAGCTGCAGATGGGCCAAAGATTCCATTTTCTCTCCCACACATCTTTTGGTCTTAAGTTATTCAAGTGTTTTTAAGTTAAGTAAGCTCTTAGGCTGTCAGGAGAGCTCTCCACCACTCTGCTTCTCCAGTTAAGTGGCAAGGTAGTACCAGCACAAACCATCTCATAATTGGACTTAGAACATACAGAGAGCTGGAGAAACTCAGGCTGTCAAGACTGGGAATTTTCTGGTTTTACTGGCTTTGTGCATGCTATAATCTGCAGTGYCTGGCTAGCTGAGGGCAACTTAAATGGATTATTTTCCAGAAGTACATTTCCTCAGTCTGGCTGTCAKCTGCCTCCTGATAGGATTTAATCATGACACTCACTTTTAGCCAGTCTTTTAGAAAACTAACCTTCCGAGCATGTTTTGGGCTGGTTCATAAATTGCAAAGSTTAGGTTCCAAGTTTCTCCATTACCTGTGCCCAGAGGTGCTGTATATAATAGTTCTCTCATCATGAAAACCTAATGGGGACAAACCACTTCAAGAATTTCTCAGAAGGTGCATAGGGAAAATAATCCCAGTATCTGCAGACACCCCCACACAAACACATATAGCCAGTCTTTTCTCTTACTTAGTTCTTGTAGTTAAAGGTAGAGAGAATGATGACTATGGGAAGAATTATTTTATTACAATTGTATCAGAATTTTGTTTGCTGTCGTATTGAGACTTGGAAAAATTCTCAACAAAATCAGATACCACACAAGTGAGTTCTTGCTCATGCAGAGGTAGCAAGATTAATCTAGCTGTCATTCTCTGGGATGCATTAGGAAAATCAGCCAGAGAAGCTTGTCTGTTGTAGCTCCACTGCCAGTGCAATCTTTCTTGAATGCCCTTTGTTGTGAGAATATTKGCAAAATCTAATCTTGGTGAAAAAATTGAAATTAAATCAGGGGAAATATCCATCRACATCCACCTGAGATATCATTTTCTTTTTAAAATGGACCTTGCTCCAGTGAAAGGTTCCATTTCAGCCTTGAAAKAAATCTTTCATTTTGTGCTATTTACAACAAAAGCTGAGGGAATGAAGATGTGGGTCACCMCAAGTGATCCTCTGATCTTAACTGAGTCTACTGGTTACCTCTATTCAGGATGGCAGAGTTTTTCCTCTCCCTGCAGTCAGCAGGTGTTTTGGGGAGGAGGATAGGATCATGAAGGGGTGAAAGAAGTTCTCCATCATTCCAGTCAGTGGTATTCCATCACCCTGCGCCATTAGCAGAGGTTTTTATTCCCTGTATTTGAGCTTGTRAGCAGTAGGTAGGAGACTGAACTCTTTCACCAGTTATCTGAACACTGATTTACCAGCACTCAAAATTAAGTGTGTGGAAAGCCTCCTTAAATTAATGAGACTTTTAGTAGAGTATAGGTATACTGTTAATCATCTACTTAAGCAACCTTTAAGAGTACAGACCCAAAAACACATTAAGGTTTGCCTAAAGATAAAGGATGACTCATGTTATGGAGGATTTGATTTGAAGTGCCCATAAGGCCTTCTTTAAGAAAAAAAAAGAAAAGAAAAAAAAGAAAAGAGAGACCAAAAAACCCTTTAAAGTATTCCATAGGGAAATAAGGGAAATAATGCTTTGGTTATCACYTCTGGTCTTTACCTGATTATGGATTATGGATTATTTGCAAAAATCCTTTCCTGCTTATTTTATGTGTCTGAGTGGGTTTTTCTAAAGAWGTCTGGACCACAGTATTTATATGTTTCAGGAATGCTTTTCACATACATTTGAAATGCAGAATCATTAYTGTGTACAACATGTTTTTCGGGCAGTAACAATTAATTCCTATGGCCAGATGTGAAACTCTGGGGAAAAAAAAAGTCATAATGGATGTACTTGCAGGAATCCCCTTTCTCCCTTAGCTGTAATTGAACAAATGGCACTGAGATAATACTYTAATTGTTTGCCTTTTCCATGAAGCCAATATGAAGATAAAAGTACCATCTGGCTTTCTGAAAACTAAAGTTAGAAAGCCTCTAGCTTGAAAGAAAAAGCAGTTGGATCCCTGTTGAGTGGAYATTTTATATGTAATTTAACTTTGCTTGTCTTCACTCAAAGTTCTAACCACAAATAAGCACTCAGAGCTTTTTTGTCTTTGTAAGAGTCAGCCCTCTAATAGAAATTTTTCAAAGTACCTTTTTCTGGAGCTCTCTGACAGCCTTGGGTCTGTTCTTGTATTTATGCTCCAATTGAGTTTACAGACTGAACCTGAAAAGTAAATCTGGTTSGATAATTTCATAATAAGGGTTCTTCTTTTTCTTTTTCTTTGTGAAGTAGTTATTTTTTCAAAAACATAAATTTTAAAAATTCCAGCATTACTAAACTACACTTTTTGCACATTTATAACCATTTTTCTAAGACACTTTGACACATCTTTTTATTTAGTATGACTTGTGGCATCCCAAATCATTTTTTCAACCGTTACAGAAAAAAAATAATTTTAAGTCATGCTTCATCTTTGAAATCCATTTTTTCATTGAATATTTATAAAGTAATTTCAATTAAAAATGACCAATTATATTAGCAAGAAATTTCACAGAAAAAATAAAATGAAACTGTTTCAAGCTCTAGGAMACAAAAATGGTTTCAGATTTTTTTTATAAAATGAATTAGTTTTACTTGGATTTCTTTTTGTTGTTACCAGCTCATCTAAAAATTGCTGTTGATAATAAACAGAGAGTAATAATTAGGGAAGATTTCATCTTGAAGAATACTTGAGGRCTGCTAGTCTTGAAAATACTGTGTCTATTTTTTTTCTAGGCAGCATTACCACTGTCAAAATCAGAAACCCACTCTCATTTGATTACTCTTGTATAAAATTTAGCCTATCAACAAACACACACAGGAACAGCCCCTCTTTTCCCTCTACCTACCCCCTTAGTGTCAAAGCTTCTAAAAAGTTTCTCCAAGTCTTAGAGCAAAATTATTTTCACATTTTGAACTGGAGATYTTTCCTGCATTAAAATAAAAGGCAAGTAAAGTTGCAGGTGATAGGATGGTTCAAATCTCAAGTTTTCTAGAGTCTTTCCCCCACCCTCAAAAGGGATTTTCCACAGTGCTCACCTACCAGCTTTGACTGGAWTATTTTGGCTGGTTAGAAAGCATAGCTGTTGGACAGGGCAGTCTGTTTTAATAAAGTGCTTTTTTGGAAATATGTAAAACCCAAAATMCAGTTGACATCCAGTGACTTCCATTTCCTTGAGTGAACTCAGTGACCCTTCAGACTATGTGAGCTTCAAATGGCTTGAGGAGTCTTTGAGGAGCAAAACTTACTCTTTCTCTTCTGTTGTCTGACCRCCAGTGCTGGGTCAAAAGTACTGAGCCTCATTGAGGCAAAGAAGCCTGATAAAACCCACTTGTTACCCACAAAACCATCTGATAGTGAGATACCATTGTACTCCTCATGTGACAGTGGAGATGGCTTGGACACATTTCTGCTTTAAAAAAAACCTAAACCAAACTTTTTAGCAGGACCTTTGCAGTAAAGGCCTCTTGATTCAGTCAATATATGTCACCTTTATCTAGAAAGAACATAAGGCTGAATTCGGGATTTTGTTCATTAAAATTGTGAGCCCCTTTGTTGTCTTTGGAGCAGTTTTAAAATTATAATTTAGCAAAGCATGTAATTGTTGCTATGTGCTTTGGTCTTGGCTTGCTGGATTGTATTTAGCAAAATCTGTAAAGTAAAATTCTCAAAGCACAAACTCATTGAGATATTCATCTTTATGCATGAATTTAGGAAAAACTACCAGTTAGGTTTGAACAGTCRCTGTTGAGCAACACTGGGGAACAGCCGAGATATGGGCACCAAACACCGACGTGTGTAATTTCAAAGCCGTTTCAAAAAAYGTTATTTGTAACTATTGTCTCACCTTCACTGACTGTAAAAATGAGAACATTAATGTTTGCCCAAGGCAACCAGGATTTTGAATATTAATTTATTTTTGTAAAGCACGTCAGTGAGGTGAGTGAGGACACCATTTGACCATGAATATGCAAATACACATAATCCTGTATTTTCACACCTAGCAAAAAGATATAGACAAGAAATCCTTCCTCTCTGGAATACATGAGCTTGTTTTCATTGGGTGAACTCCATAAAACAGAACTATCAGCAGCAAGCTGTGTTGAAATTCCACTTGCCATTTTATTTTGATTGGAACAAGAATATGGCTTTAATATGTCTTGTGATTTCCTTTTAGATAAAACAGTCCACCCAGTGTACATAATAATTTCTTCTGTAGTTTTTTTTCAATAAAACCTCTTTTTCTGTCTGAAAAAAAATGTGCTCATTTGTTCTATTCYCTTTTGTCTCCCCAGTGCATAGTTTGGGACTGGGATTCCAATGGAAAGCATGACTTCATTGGAGAATTTAGCTCGACTTTCAAGGAAATGCGAGGAGCTATGGAGGGAAGACAGGTAAATGGAAACCACCCAAGCAATCTCCATATCTGTAGAGCAGTGTTTCTCAGACATTCYTGTCATAAAGCAGCTGATATTGCCTCATCATCTCTCAGAATTTAGTTATTGTTGTATTAAATTGTTTAGTTGTTGTGTTGATCTTTCCCATAGCTTTTACTGTTAACTGGACRCAATAATCTGAAAATGCAAAAAAGMAATTGTTCCTGTACTTTCCTGCCTGAAATACTTCGGGCCTTTTTTCTAGTTCCTATTTCTTTCCACTAAGAATTATTTCCTTTGAGCTGAACTCGTGGTTTCTATGAGGTGCTGTGCTGCAAAGCAAATGTGCAGTCKGGCTACTCAGAGCATTTCCCTCCTGGCCTAAAGGGCTCTCTTGGGTCATTCTCCATCTTTCTCCATTTCCCATGTGCTACATTCACTGCTGCCAGCTTTAACCCATCATGACGAAACTAATTGGTTTTCTAAGTGTTTCATTATTTAAGGGAAAATGAAATTGTTAGCTTATCAATAATTTTAGTTCTTTATGTMAACCTGATCTTTTCCAATTGCAGTTGATAGTAATTATTCATTATGATAAGTGGTCCAGCATGTCTAATTCCAGAAATAGTCATTTTCTATTATTACTTAATTCTACAGGTGTAATTTTGATAAATTCTCTGAGAGGGAGTCAAAAATGTTGAATCTATGGATGATTTGTATTCACTGTTCTATTGTGATCTCAACCCCAAACACAAATAACTAATAAAATGCCTTTATATGGGCTTTATATTAAGGTTCTGTTTATAATGTGTTAGTAGAAATCTAACAGAGTCAGAAGGTGTTTGATAAATGGCAAACAGTCAGTCTATGCCATAGGTGAAGAAATATTTATGGCTCCTCTAGATGTTTTCTATTGAAGTTCTTAGAATCCAGTAAAGTTCGGCAAATCCTGCTCATGTGTGTAAAATAYTGCTAGTATGTATCAGTCAGATACTAGTCCATTATAAATAACTTCCAAACACAACTTGAGTGTAAATGAAACCCTGTTTTGCTCTCTCAAATKAAGTCAGAGGATCAAAACTATTTTTAAACTAAATCTGAGTGGAAATAAAAAGGTAAACAGATCCCAGAATGAATAACATTAACAAGGCCAGTGATGTGACAACACTCCAGATTTGTATACAAATACCTGTGGCCCAGGAAGGGACTGTGTGAGAGTGGYAAAGAATGTGTACTTTCAATATAAATGTCTTAAAACCACATCGTGGTCCTTCCCAGGAGACAGCTTGTTGGCCCAGTCAAGATCCTTGCAGTCCAGAGTGTCAGGAATGGCTCTGAAGGATAAACTACATATTCTTTATTTTGACAGAGAAACACTGAACATTTTTTTTACCCTCAGGTAGCAAAAAGCATAATTACTCTTTCAGAGGCATATGAAGTTAGTACAGACATTTGTCAATTCTTGTTTTAAGTTGTCACTGCATTATCAGAGCCCTGTCCAGAAGTGTTTTAATGTTGCCCTATRCTTTAAGTGCCTGATTCTTACTCTTGCTATGGGCCTGCCATTTGCCATTGTGCAGGCTGTTTTTTTACCTTTTAACCTGCATTCTTCCTCCACACACCCTAGGCATTGTGCCTTTTTTTCTTCCTTGTTCCTCTCATTCTATGAAGTTATTCTGTGGGCTTGCAGCTGCAAAACCCTRCTGTTGTTATAGCTACTTCTCATGGGACACAATTACCAATGTGGGAATGCTTCCTTTCTCCTCTTTTGTAGTCCTTGTTGTGTAGCCTRTTCCAGAGGAAAACAAGATTGAGTGGGTAAGATAGCAAGTATTAATCATTTAAGTGGCTGATAAATAGTGGTCCAAAAATAAAGATGCCCATGCTAGATGGCTCTTTCCCCTGACAAACGCAGGGTTTGGTGAGCACTGGTAGCGTGATAGACAAGAATGAACAGTGGGAGTTTGAGCAGGTCCTGGTGAAGATGTCATACTTATGGAAAGCAGTGCTRTGATCACATGTTGTGCAGGAGAGGTCAATTGTGTGGGAAGCCACTTCACTTGGCTGCAGCCAGAAAGCAATTTCCCTTTCCCTTTCCCTTTCTCTCTCTCCCTGTCCTATGCTTTCCCTCCCTCAGCCTATCTCACTCTTCTGTATTCTCCAGAAAGAGCTATTGCTGCTAAAGGCAATACATGCCATTGTCTGTGGACCCTATAAAAACATCTTAGTGCACAGTTTATGTCAACATCCTTTGTGCAACATTAAGTAGTATGATTAGTATTTGTCAGTTCTTTTCTTTAGTTTTAGTCTCCCTAAAGAAAAAGGATGTGCAGTGGAGTGTTTACTTTGAATAAAGAGGTTATAATAAACCTTGGGGAAATTATAGAGGAGAAGGAAGGTGTTTTGTCTTCAAGTAGATGTGTTGCTAGCTGTTTCTGATAAAGAAGGCCACATCAGAGAAATATAATTATATGTGGGTGGGGAGATGAGTAGGTTAAACATAGTTCTTTGTTCCTAGTAGAGACCCTTCATAGCCTCTGGCCAGAAAATACTGTTTTCAGTGTAGCACTTCTTTCAGTCAGAGGAATAAAACTACGTCCTTCAGCCCCTGGTGTTAATGTTCTTTCACACAGCATCACAACAGTGAGTGTTGAGTGTCAAAGATGAGGACCAAAACCTGGAACTTCATCTCAGATGCTGTGAAGCCAGAGTAAAGAGCAGAGCTCAGGTCTGATGTCCCAATTTAGTTGCTAAGGAGATGTAGTGAAGCTTCTTGTTCTGGTTGCATTTTCTTCTGTGCAGTAGACTTTACAGCCAGCTACAKTTCATTGCTATAGTTCTGTCAAAAGATAATCAAAACACCCTAGTGATTGTCAGCCATGGGTTTTCACTTCCCCAGGAAACTTTCACTTCCCCAGTTCCCCGGAGAGAACTGGCAGGAACATTCATCATTGACAGGGAATCCAAGAACTTTGCTTAAGCATCATCTACAAATCTGTGTGGTTTTWAAGGAGGCTGCTGTAGTGGCACAGGTGTCCATCAGCACCATCTCTATGGGCTGGAATCAGCAGCACAAGTTGCCATAAATGCATTAAGCAGTAAGAGTGGGAGTACCACRGCTTGTGCTGGGGAGCAGGACAGACTGTGTGTCACCTGTGAACTGCTGGTGCTTCTCACCATTTCACCAGCTCATCTCATCTCTGTAGGACTTGACAAGGATGTTGAAGTTGCCTTTTAATTGTATGTACATAGTTCATCCTTCAGAAAGCACAGAGTATTCTGACCCATTCTTCAACCTCGCCCTCTAAAAGCAAAGGTATTTTTGTCTTGTAGCCAATCTAACAACTGCTACAGAACCACTTGAGATGGACAGAATGGGTGTGTGTCACCTGCTTACTTACAGGTGGTGGTGCTTCCAAGGCTGTTCCGCTTCCATCCCTGGGCTATGTAGTGATTATCCCAAGTTTTGAGTGTCAGCCTTGGATGAATTTACAATTGGCTTGCTGGTTTCCTCAGCTGTGAGATTTCTCAGAAATGTGTGTTTGAGACCAAGCATCATTTAGATAAATGCTGTTTACCTAGCACTGGCATCTTCTGAGTGGCTGAACCAGTTCTGTGTGAAGAGAAAATTTCCTACCTGAATGAGATACCTTGTTTTGATCAGAAATGGCATAAGTMATTTATTAATTTCTTTTCTGAATGTGGTATGCCTTGGGTGAGATTCACAAATGTTGAACTATGACTCTTTCAGAGTGTCAGGTTTTTCTCCATGACTGAGAGGACTCAATTCTGGGAAATCTTGYTGGTCTTTGGTTGGTAGTACAGAAGTCTTCTGTTTTAAGAAGCCTTTCTTGTCATGAACAACCTCAGGATAATAACTTTGTGTGTTTCTGTTCCATAAAAATTACCTTGTGGTCACAGACTGTTATATTCTGACACCTAGCCTGTTTTCATAGTGACCTCCAATAAAAAATGGCACAGAGACCCCTCATGTTCAAATGCACATCTAACAAAGTCATTGCATGAGCCATGGTTTAGTTATTCACTTGGTGACTCTGGGTTGATCATCAGTTGAACCTGATGATCCTAGAGGTCTTTTCCAGCTCTAATTCTGTGGTTTCTAAATATTCTGTTAACAGTTTGCACCATTCCAAACTTCATTATTTACTCCTTCTCCATAATCTTGACACAAAAAAAAAAAACCCTCAGTAAGAGTAAGTCCATCCCTATTTATGACATCATTTAAAGTGAAATACTAATAAATACTCTGAGGATTTCTTCCAAGAATATATATAATATATGTTTTTAATATGTGTGTGCAGTGGCAGTTTTAAAGTTGTTCTAAAATTAATCTATTAAGCATATTTAAACAGGACTAGAAGAAGCTTGAGATTATAAAAATGTAAATACTATTAAAGCTTATCATGGCTGAAAGGAGAAATCCTCTACTAATGAGAAAAAAATGCACTTTTTTTTATTGGTTTTTTTTTTTCAGTTGAGGCAATAAAGCCAGAGGGATTTGAGAGGAAAAAAGTCAGGGAAATCACCTGGATCCCCATGCAGCATGGGAATTACATAAGGGAAAAATCTGTTCTCTGTTACATAAAAAATGGATGCATGTGCATGTGCACACACACAAAAGGAAAGAGGAAGAGGAAGCCCTGCTGTACTTCCCATCTCCACTGACATTCCCACAAGTTCAGTTTGTTATTAGGGACAGCCTTTGCATCCGGTAGCTCTTCAGATGGCTGTGCATGGTGAGACCTTCAAGCTCGTGATAATGGGCCAAGGTGTTTATTGACACCCATGGACAATTCCATGCACAGTTTTATCAGGAACAGCCAAGTTCCCCCAGGAGACTCTGCAACGTCAGCAGCAACTGCTGGCCCCAGACAGAAGGAGGGTGGAGGGTGCAGCCTCATCAGGATGTGCCAAATCCCTGTGAGGAGGCAACCAGTGGTCCAGCCTCAGAAGAGCAAGGGAGGCTGGGGGCCTTSGCCAGGGAAACAAGAAATGCTTTAATTTTCACTTCATTCCCCAGGGGCAAGTTTCCAGGGAAATCTCTGATAGTGATTAAAAGCAGCTCTTCTCCCCTGGTGGATGTATTTCTGGGACAGAAAGAGAAAAAAAACCCTATCCTGTCCTCTTGCCTCAGGGATGGCAGGAATAAAGTAGCCTTTCATGCGGGAGGAGACTCAGTTCACTTAAAAGCAACTTGTTTTCCTTAAGGCGTCAGAAAGAGACAGTGCAGGATATAATGCTGCCTGCTCTTGATTGGGCTTTTTGCCCCATCCATTAGACTGTGGTGCCTCATTTGTCATTTACAAACGATACACTTTGTTGCAGCAGCTGGACAGGAAAGAAGAAAAGTGAAAGCAAATAAGTGCCAGGGAGGTAGGAGAACATGTGCATGCTAGCACGAGCTGTTCCATGAGTGTTTGTCTTGCCTTAGGGTATGTGAAACACTCTGACAGCTTCAGCTCTTTCTCTGAAGAGCTTGTGCTRTTGGTAGCCACATACTGCCCAAATTTTGGTTCTACAATGGTTGCCTTCATTTAGTCATCTCCACGTGCTTTTGCTGGTGTGTGGCATAAGTGGCTGCAGTTTGCTTTTCTCTCTTCTGAAGGTTTTGCAGGAGAAGGGGTAAGGATGTTTGGAAAGACAGTGTCCTTCACTGCAAAGAGGAATTTCTTCCACTGAGGGAACTGTGTCTCTTCATTACGGGCACAAGAGGATTGGGACCTTCCAAATGTAACCATTAGTTCACTGACTCTCATTGAAGAAGAGCTGAATGRAGTTTGTTCAGAAATTCTCCACACAGTGGTTTAAATTTAAGTGTATAAAAGAAGCACAAACACATCATAGCCTTGGGAGTCTATTACCAACATTTGCAGCATTACTTAAATAAACAGGAGATAGTTTAAAACCAGGTTGCTTTCTGTTTCCGATTCTCTGAGCTGTTTGACAGGCAAAGAGCTTGCACAGCTCAGAACTGTCAGGCATTTGGAGGAAATGCTAAGTGACTTTYAGAATGATGAATCCAAACTTCCCAATGTTTACCATTAGTGTCAGATTGCAGACTATTGCATTAGTTTCCTCTCAACTGAAAAGTTAATTTAAGAGYAAAAATGGATCAATAAAAAACAATGTCAGATACCAAATCAATACTGGGAATGTAGAAACAGACGGGAAATTGAGGTTGGCCTCACAGTGMAAGCAAAATATTTGAGAATTGTTTCTCACTATTACTTACCTGCTTAGAGCTGTATTCTGAACTCTGTTCTCATTATGAAAGCTGGAGATAGAGTAAGAYCTGTATAGGGAATTTCCTTCAAATGATGCTTGCTACGTCTTTGAACTGTGGGAATTGCCAAGGTCAGAACWGGGTCTTGGTGGGTAAGTTAAGGTTGAGTTTTATGTAAATCAGTCTTGCTGACTTTTTTAAACTTATGAGCTGGGAAATGTCTTCTCTCTCCTCTCTTATTCCCATCCCTTCTTTATACTATCATCAACAGATTTAATAAGTGCAAAATTTTCTTTCTTTCTGTTTTCATACTTTCTTTAAGTTTTCTAATCTCCTCTTTCCTCTTCTTTATTATCCACATAAGCCAATAATGTTAGTGACTTGCACATAGAATATTTTAATGAGCTTTAGAGAATTGTTATCCATACATCTCAAAATGCTATGCAAGGTAGGTGAAAATTCATAATTGCATTTTACAGTTAGCAAAGGGAACCTGAGAGATTTTTTCCTCCCCTGAAGTACTGTTTTATGCCACTTTGGTCCTTGTTTATTGACAACTTCTTCCATAAACAAATACCATGAACAAAAATTATTAAATGGCTTTAATAATCCTTTTCCTAAGGAGAGAAATTATATGTATAGTGTATGGATTCGTATAGGTCAGGCCTTGTTTAGATATGCACATTGAAAAATATTCGTATTGGAGGATGCTAGGATTAAGGAGGTTCACCATGGATGTTCAGGGGAAAACTACTAGACCTCTGCAATGTATTTTGGTGACACAAATCCTGTCTCCTATTTTTTCTTTCTATTTGATATGTTACAGGTTTTGTACAACATATAGACAGCATGATTCCTCTGTAGGAATGCTTSCAGTAAAGTGTGGAGATATTTAACTGTGTGTTAAACCATTTTGCCTGACAGCAACTTATCAAGATGGGAGTAGGCAGTGTGTTTGCCTTGTTCTCAGACCCAAATATGATCTTATTGCACTGCAGCTTTGTGCCACAGACCACTCTCTTCGCTTGGAGAGAAGGGCTTTTATTTCTTGGGCCTGACTGCTTCCCTTGAGTAGAGAAAAAATGTTTATGGAGGATTTCCCCTGAACATGGGGGCCTGTATCTGCCTGTCTTCTCAGTCAGAAAATTTGTTTCACAAGACAAATATCTGAGCTGTAGGCTAGCKGGGAGAGCAAGCAGATGTGCCTCCTGCAGTTGGAACAGTTATTTTGTCTTTTCCCATTCYTCACTCTGTCACCTATCTCCATTTCACAGTGATGAAAATACTTCTCATCCCCTGTGCAGAAATGGTCTCATATTGCTCCAAAGCCACATGTTTTRCCTCCCCTTTTTTTGATGTTTGACAAAATCTCTTAGTCTGGAATACTTCAGASACATCCAGATAATTGCTGTTAGGCAGTGGTTTGAAGCTTGATGAAATTTCTGAGGCTGTGCATAAGGTAAAAATAGGGTTTTGTGCTCAAACATTTTGCTAAAATATGTACCTCACTATAGGTGAGTTGGGCAGGTTTTCACTATAGGCAAAGCACTATAACACTTAAGAAATACTCCATTTCAAATGCCATAATAGGGATTTTTAATAACAGATCATTCTGGTTCCTTTTGTAGTTATTTCTTTATGTTACCCAGCATCACCTGTTTTGTCCCCACACTTGAAAAGTTTCCTGAAGGAAAATAATCATGTTACTAACCAYATTGGCAGCATATTATGGATAAAAATCTGCATGTACAAATGCCAATAGATACTTGCATGTACAAATGAACATTTTACTCCTGCAGTAGAAGGCATGAATAATATTATAGACATTAGAGGTCAGGGGCTGAAAACTTGGCTTTATCACTCTGCCTGAAAACAGAGGAAGGCAGAACATTTGAAGTGGAAGTGATTAAKAACCTGGGAGATGTTATGATGAGAACAAGAAAATGTATTTCAGTAACAAGGTGGGACTRTTTTGCTGTAAAATTTATATTTGTAAATAAARTTAGGAAAAAAAATTAAMAGGATAGTTTTCAAATGGATCARTAATTACTTAACTGCATCTTTGTGAACATTTTACTGATTTTCTTTACTTTTTATTTTCCTATCAGACTTAAGGGAGAAAGCAAGATGATTGCTGACCAGAATTTCTCCTATGATGAGTTTTATACAGAATTCAGTGTTACTGTGACAACAGTTTTGTAGTTAATACAATGCACCACGTTGTTCTCTCCAGTATTTTCATTTGTATTAAGTGCCTTCTTTTTTTGTCCTCCTAAATGATCTCAAAAGATCCTCAATCTTCCTTACATAACACTTGAAACTACAAGACTGGAAGATGACAACAAAAGAACCTGGGTATCTCCCTCAGTGCCATGTCCACATGTACATGTTCAAAGACTGATGTTTGCCCTGGGCTTTTTTCTATTAACTATTCTCTGCATATTTAATAATTTTCATTTTTTCCTCTCTGTGCACCTTTATCTRCTATGATTTAGTCAACTGTGGAAATCAGGCACTGCAGTTTTTGTTAATAATTCAATCTGTACATAAAATTTTCCTGCAGAGAGCAACTGTGTTTTTTTTCACAGGTACAATGGGAATGCATTAACCCCAAGTACAAAGCAAAGAAGAAGAATTACAAGAACTCAGGCATTGTCATCCTTAATCAGTGCAAGGTAAATATATGTTTTGCTCTTTGACAGTTTCTTTACTAAGCTCTTAGTGATATATTTTAATGGTGCTTGGACCAAAGTAGAGCTGCCTCTAGAACAGCAATGGAAACTATCCCCTAAAAAGGAAAGACAAGGACTTGAATCTCAAAARTAAATTGATTGTCCTCAACTCTTCTGTTTCATTTCTCTTGCCCTATCCCTGCTGTTGGACAATGTAAAAGATKATACTAAACTCTAATGCCTAAAGACTTGCCAACTTTGTGTGTATTTCTTTTAATCCTTCCATTATTTCTACAAAATTGTTCTTGTCCCTCCTAAACCAACAGCAGAATYTCCACTGACTTCCCACTGTGAAGAAGTTGGTTCTACTTTTTATGTGAATTTTCCTTTCTGTAGGTTTAGAATTCTTTTCTGTTTACAGTTTTGTTTCTGCCTCAAACTGTATCTAACAATTTCTTCCTTTACCTTATTTTCAGTTGGTCACTCTCCTCCTTCCAATTTATTTTTCTCTCGGGCAGTTCTGTTATGTTTYATCAGTACACAGCTAAGTTGAGTGTCCTGCTTTCTTGTCTGCAGATCCACAAGATGCATTCTTTCTTAGATTATATCATGGGAGGCTGCCAAATACAGTTTACAGTAAGTGTCTTACTTCTCTAACTTGTTTTGAAGAAAGGGAATTCCCTTAGATACCAATTCATTACTTTCAGAGAAAGGGTTCTTACATGCCATTCCTTGGTAAATTATTAAGTTCTTCCTGCAAAATGTATTAAGGACCAGTTTTCCTTTCCAGAATGAGTCCTCCTTTGAAGCAAGTRGTTTCCCCTGAAATGGTGCCATAGAGAAAGTCACAGAGTGAGGGATTCAGCCAGAGACTGCTCTCTGTCAGCCTGGGGTAAATGCTGGTGTTTCACATCCCAGCCATAGCTGCCAACAATAAGATGCCTCCACAGTTCTAATTTAGCATGTTCTCAGAAGCTATTCAGTTCAAGGAACAGGGTGTAAAAGGATTTTCATGGCTCTCCATAAACAGAAATAAAATTTTCTTATTTTCAATTAATAATTTTTAGAAACATTTAATGATGCGTGGGTTTAGTCTTCTTTTGTATCATGTATCAAAAAATTAATATACTTAATATAATATGATATATCAGTATTTCCCATAGCATAGGAGCACAGATTGTGGCTCCAATCCACAATGAGACCAATTCCAATCTGGTGTATGTGACTTCTATTTCATGCCAGCTAAAGAGCTAAAATCTAATGCACCAAGGTAATATTCTTCTTCAGAAGATATTTTATTTTCCTGTAGCATCCTGCCCTATTGCTGCTTCCACATAGCAAATATCAGACATTGGATGCTACAGGAAATGTATTGGATACTTTTTCAATATAAGCCTTCATTTTCCAGAAAGATTTGACAAAAAAAAAAAAAAAAAGAAAAAAAAAAACCTTTTCTTTTTGTTGTACCAGAAAGTTCAAACAGCAGCTGTAGACAGTAGTGGATTGTCTTCTTGTGTACAGATCAGCTTTTTGAGGTGTTAAACATGGATTTTGCCCATGCATATCACAAACTCACTGGATAACACCCAGAACTGAGGATTCCATTCTGGTTTTGAAGGAAATACCTTCTGCAGTGGACAAAGATCTTTACAGTTGTCTTCTCTCATATGAAGCATGCTGTGTAATTACCTCACTGCCATACCCAGCTGCTTCTTCTTTCATCCCCATGTGTCTGCAGTGCACATTTCTCCTTCATATCTGAAACTTGGCAATCCCTGGAAGCCCCTCTAGTTTATCTTTTCTGACATTTCCTCCCTAAAAATATGACTGAAAGAACTCAATTATCAAATGTTCAAGGTCATTATCAGAGAGACATTAATGTCTTCATGTATTATTTGAAAGCTTTTTTTAATTAGGACATGTGCTTAGGCACATTCAAAGACCAGATAATCTGCATTTCCCACAACTCCAGCTCAAGAGCAGGGGCACTGCCACCATTAGAAAGTGTCTGGGGATTTACATATTAAGTTAGAGCTCTGCTTTTCAAACTCTGATTCCTCCTAAATGTTTTCCAGTGGGAGAACAAGTTCTTACACAGTGCAAGCAAGGGTTATGGCCATTTGCTTGCCTTTCATTTACTTGTCACAGGTTTCTRTTAGTAGGCTGTGAAACACAAATTTAAAAGTGGTGGGTTAAAGCAAATGGGCTAAAGTTGATAGTATTGCTTCTACTATATTTTACTATATTTCATTTTGCGGAAATGAAACAAAACAATTGGTTATAGAAAGTAAGCTCATTTTCAAGGATGGGCAGTGAGGACATAAAGGAAATGGAAGAGTMATGTACTGTGAACCACAGAGATCCCTGCATCACTGTTGCCCTCAATGGTAAATCCACGTCATTGTGCAAACTCGTCACTATCAGTTTCCAAGCTGCACGGACCCAGGKTTAGCCATTGTGGCATCTCTGTACTGATAGCCCTCTGCAGGCATAGCCTAGTGGCTCTACCTAGCCATCATCACAAACTGGCTCTCCACATATTTTTCTTCACTTTTCTTCCACCAGTCCTCAGTATGACTGCWCAGACTGGTTGTGAGATGTGTTGTTGTTGTTTTCAGGAATTAATTCTCCAGCGGTCACTGAAATGAAAGGGTGCAGCCTCCTGGGGAGATATTCCACGCTCCCTTGCTTTCTGCATGCATTGTATAATCTCTTTTTCACATAGTCCTAATCTGAATAATTCAGACACTGACACAGAGGAGCCCTATTCCTTGGACTTTCCCAGATTTTCTTTTTTTCTAAACCATAGTGGATCTGGGATTATTTTAAACTGTCCTTTTGTGTGTATTGTTGTTGTCATTGTCTCAGTATTAATGACATTTCGGGTGAGCTCGTGCTGTGTASAGGCAGCATGATACAATTGTGATTTGAAAAGGCACTTGCTGAGGGAGGGAAACTGGGATGCTAAGCACACATTTGATAACAAAAAGCTGTAGTATGATGTACCTGCTTATTTAAGGCAYTAATGAAAGCCTTGGTAAACATCGTGCTATGTGTTCTTGGGATACTTTTTATCTCTGTTGTAGAAAACACGGCTTTTATGTAGAAAGAATGTCTCTGAAAAACGAAAGTAAACTTTTCCTTCACTTTAAAACCAGTTATTAAGAAGCTTTCATCTACAGAGATCAATAGTGCTGATTCCAGCCCTCTATTTTTATGCCCAACTTATTGCCAAACATTGTATCTCTTATCAGACAGTGTACCCTGCTGCAGAAGTTGGCAGTGCAAATGGGTCTGTAGTCAAAAGACATTTTCATCACTTCTGGAAATACAGCAGAAAGGATGTGTAACATGCATGAAAGGAAACTGTAATAGAAAGATATATTGGACAGATGCTCTCTCAGGCAGGTCRTGGTATTGGGCAGCCTGATTTGTTGTTGACAGATCTAGCAGGAGGTCCCAGCTMTGTAGGATGTTTCAAGCGTAGTGAAAATCACCCTTTTACAAGGCTGAAAAAAAAAAGAAACCAGTGCTGAGTGTAGCTGTTCCTCGGTTATGCTCTTATTTAGCTGAGGGAAGATGACTAGAACTGATACATTTAAAGATTGGAGCTGATACATTTAAAGATACATGGATAAAAATCAAATGTACGTTCTGTAAGAAAGATTCCTACTTTGCTACCCAGAAGATAAGCTTAGTTATGATATTAACATAAATTCTGCCRTATATTAACTTATTTTTACAAATCCTTATCTGATGTATTTGCACAAGTCCTTGGTACTGTTGAGTAACGCTGAAGGAGCAGAGTTCTGCATTGTTATTTCGGAACCGTGGCAATTTGCAGGGGTCATCTTTCTTATAAGTCCTTCCTGTGGGAGTCAAACAGATTTGGATCAAATTCAAGCACATTGCATTCAAGCACAAATATTCATAAATTCTTCATCATAGGAAATCAGGATTTTTTTTTTTTACTTACCAGCAGTCCTCTACTGCAAGGACCATTTCCAAAAGGAAGCTTGTTCCAGGAAGTGTTTTTTGCTTTCTCAAACACTAGCCACAGGCTTTTTTCCAAGCTTATGAAACCCCCTCCTTATTCCTATGCCCTGTTCTTGTTTTCATTCTTGTTTTCGTTCTTGTTTTCATTTCCAAAGCTGTTAGCCATGGCCAAGAGCCACAAAGGACTACTTGTCCAGTTCTGTTTGATGTGTCACAAGAGTCTTAGTGTGTTGTAGTGTTTTGAGATCATCAGTAAAAACACCTACTTTAAACAATTTTACAAGAATAACCTTTGTTTCTCTATCATATAATGATATTTTTATACTCAAATTGTGGTGGAATTCATATCAGAGAAAGTATACTTGTTTTTAAGAAAATATGCGTACCTTGAATAAGATTTTTTACAAACATTTATCTCAAAACCAAACTAGTCCTTGAATTTGCTTTAGGTTTCATAAACCACTAGTATTCCTTTCTTCCTCCTTTATATATGTGTAGCATTCCTCAGTTATGTGTCCTCACAAGTAAAGGCATGAGAGGTTTTCCATTGATTTATTCAAGTTAAATCCAGACACCATTTTTGGGAAAAGATCTAGATGGAAAACAAACTCAGTGCTTTGGTGCAAAAACAGTGAGTAGGAAGCAGAGGTGAAAGATTGCTTCAATTGCAAGCCAAAAAACTCATCTCTCTCCYGACTGGTTGTGGTGAGGTGCCAGGGGTTCACAGATGATCAAGGCAAAGAAGGGATTTCCAAGCCTGCTARAGTAACCAGTTTCTTCAGCTAAAAGATGGAGGTGAAAAATCAGAACCAGTGGAGGAAAGCCATGTTGGGTTGACCTAGTATGATGTTTCCCTTTTACTTTTTAGCAACAAAAAGCAAGTTTCAGAAGGGCTTTGTAATTTTTTTAGGAAGCATGAAAATGTCRTGTGTCATTTTSCTTTTAGAGCTGCATAAAATAGTGYTCCCTGGGCAAGCAGGGGCTGCAGCTGGGGAAGCTGAAAATTCGCAAAAGCAAACTGTGCCTTCAGAGCTCTTTTTGCAGCCTTTAGCAAGGCCCCTTTCTTACCTTTCAGCTCCACTGTAAAACTGAACTCTGTGCATTTGTCTATTGAATATTAATGTGTAATGGGCTTTTTAGAGGAATAGGTTATTGGATAAAATCCCAAGGAAATTTTACAAATGATTTTGTTCCCTCTCTAAGACCCCTGGGATTCTTGTTGCTCCTTTTAGGAAATCCTATAAAGCAGCATCACAAATTCAGCAGAGGACTTTCTGAACCATCACAGAGAAAGATGCATGCCAGAGCCTACCTTCAGTGAGAAGTGTAAAGAGCATTTTAAAAGGGAGAAATTAATTTTAAGAGGATTCATTAATACTTGCTTTTGCATTGGCTACTTCCCACAATCTTCTCTAAGGTTTTTCAACAACAATAAAAAAGTCTTCATAGGATTTAAGCTCTATTTTTACCCTGCAGGTCATGTTTAAGCTTGCTATCARCTGTGAATTGTTAATTATTTAATGCCTAGATGTTTTGAAGACAAAAAAATACCTACTGCAATATCTACTACTGCAGCCACAGTAAGGATTAAAATAGCTAAGAAATTACCCGAATTGGAGTTTCAATTTATAGTTTTGTAGGACTTGTAACTCTCTACAGACATTTTTACTGCAAAGTTTTTATGTCCTGAATGTCACCTGTGCTGGAATAGTTCAATTAAATACAAGAATCTGTACATAGTTAATTTGATWCATTTCTATTAGAACATAATAGAACATTCTATTTTCCTCATAGAATAACAATGCAGGTAATTTTTTACCTAATTATGCTATTTTAATTTTATTATCTCTTATTTTATAAACTGTCATTTGCTTCTACATCCTGTAACCAGTACTATCCTAATTCCAGTTYGATTAAGTACACTGTTAAATTACCTTTGCTTTAAGGCTGCTCTCTCTGCAGCAAATTGTTTCTGGTAAAGATATATCRTTGATGGAAGTGTGCTTATGCTCAGAAGAGCTCTGCAGCACATTGACTTCTCTCCTTTTCCAGGTAGCGATAGATTTCACYGCATCGAACGGCGACCCGAGGAACAGCTGCTCGCTGCACTACATCCACCCCTACCAGCCCAACGAGTACCTGAAAGCATTGGTAGCTGTTGGGGAGATTTGCCAAGACTATGACAGGTAAATAACCACGTTTGATTACTGAGTTGTCTTTGGAAAGCGTTCTCACAGTRTGAAATTGATGACTGCCTGTGGCTGGCTGCAGCAGCTCCGTGTTTAGGCACTTAAGAGGAATGACTTCACGTCAGACTAATCTTTCTTTTCCTTAACCTGCTTTTGGGAGTGACACTGAGTTTAGATCAGTGTCATGATAAAGAACGTCACAGTTCCTGGCTGACTGGCTGAGTTGTGTGTCAAGGTTCAGGTTTGTATCCACATGTTAAAATTACATGTTTGAGTGGATTTTTCTTGTGTTCATGGGCTCAAGATTAACAGCTTGGAGGCTGTTTCGCAGGGGCTGGCAGCATCCTTTCTGATACAGTTGGGAGTCTCTTTTTGTCCCATCCTGCTGAACAGTATTTCTGACAAGTTTTGCTTGAAAGTGAATTTGTGGTTGCCTGAACAGTTTATTGAGGGTGTCTGCTCTCAGAAGTAAACCCATGGGTTTTTTCAGTGTTCTCTTGTTGAATATTGCACTCTCTTCTGAAATAAATGTTTAAGGGTAGTGGTAGTGTATGTACACAACATGCCTTCAAACTGATAAACAAATGCAAGTAATTGGACCAAATATGCTTTGATCACATTATGTAGTTCTGTTGCTTTCAAACAGGCTGCCTGCTTGTATTAAATTAAATGTCTGTTATTAATCTAATTACCAAGTGCATTTCCTTTAAATGTTCCTTCTCCAGTGGTGAGGCACAGTATCTTACACAGCTATTCTTTCTAATATTTGCACGTTATAGCTATCCACCCACCACTTTGCCATATGTAAATACCAGATCTCAAGAAAACAGTGATATTTCCAGTCAAATTTGAATTCTGCTTTCTTTATAAATTGTGGAGTGACTTCAGACCGTGGTCTRCATGTTACATGTTGCATGTACCAGTTAGCCTGCTCAGAGGCACTTCCATTTGCATGGTGTTGAAATRTCTTCTCAAAGAATCACAAAAATACTGTCCTGACATGAATTCTGTAAGAATTCAAAGTCAAAAAGTCTGAGAAAATTAATATTTTATTGTAAGTGATCTGATAATTCTCAAGTGATTATAAAGTAATTTAATAATTACTAGTAATTAATATTTAATTAATAAATATTAATATTAATATTAATATACTTTAAAAATAGGGAATGGAATAAAAAGGGCTGATTTATGCACACAGAATTTTTGATTTTATGATTTAAGGTGTATTTTTTAAGAAAACTAAATCATTAAGGTGGCACTGTCCCTTCCAAATGGAAATATTAGCTCTAAATCAGGATTCTTCTCTCAATAAGTACATTTCAATCAGTGCAAAAAATAATAGTCAGTCATTTTTCAAATGAAATCATCAACATCATTCTGTTGTATTGTGTTGCAGAAAATGCCTATTGATGCTAATCAGCACAACTGAGGTTCTGTGAGCTAGGTCTGAACAAAAGCTTGTTCTTTTCCCAAGGAAATTTCACCTTTTGGGCATGAGTTTGACCCGTGCCTGTTCTCGAGTTGTGACACTATCTAAATTCCCAGGGACAAGTTGGTTCAACATGGTCAGTGCTTTCTGATCAAAATTTCAAGTGAGGACCTTTTTATTATACTTACACATTTTGAATCCAGCAAACTGCAGATGAGAATTTAAAGTGTTCTGAAAGAAGGAAAGAAATGAGGAGGAAMAAACCTTCWCACAAAATGATCTACAGGTTCTATATAGACCTTTATTGTGCTGAGTTGCYGCCTTTCCATGTATGAGCAAATATAAAATTTGCTCATAAAAAGCAAATAAAGCAAARCAAATCTTCTGTATATACAATTCTAAAAATTTACAAGTTTTAAAATTTATGAATTTACCAAAAAAAAATATGAAATGTGGCACAGATCCATAACTGCTCCAGTTAGTCCAGTTGTGCTTCAGGTAATGGAGCAGRACATCTGCAGATTAACATAAACCACAGGTGAAAAGAAATGGACTTGCTAAAGCTYAGGGTTGGTTAGAGCCAGAGTGTCATCATTAGCTTGGAGAATGTGTTTACTGAGATGGGAATATGACATTGCACAATGGCACTGCTCTTRCATGCCATTTTTTTCAGTTTTATAGTTTGCACCCATCAATTATCACAAATAGGCAGACGTGGCTGATTTCAATTCAAACCAAGGAAAATTGAGTGGTTCTAAGTCAGTCTCAGGATTAATGTATTTGCATCAGATGAAAGAATGGAGGAGTAAAGTAAAATCTGTTGTCTGCAATACTTMTTGCATTCCAATAGCATAGCTGTAGAATTCTAAGTACTTTTGCCACTTATATACCAGCAAACTGCTTTTTTTTTAATTGGGGGTGGGAAAGCATATCGTTATTACTAATATACTTATTTCATTAGAAACATTTGAATTTGTTTGTATTTTGGGAGGAATTGGATTGGCRAATAACACATAGAGAGACTACACTCAAAATGCAAAATTTTCTTTTATAACTTTAGCTRGTTCAATCAATCAAGCCAAATCTTCTCATAATCCAGGTTTCTGTACATATCAGGCTAACATAACGTATCTGTAAGTAATTAATGCTCTAAATTAGGTGCTGCCTCACATCCCTTGGTACAGTGGAATAAACCCTGCTCATCCAAAAGCACATTTATCCATGTGGTTCAGAGATTCGTGAAACAGTTAAATGAGTAGCGCTGTTTTGCATAGTTTAGTGTGAAAAAAAGATTCATTCTTTTATCAGCAATATTCACAGAATGAGAAAGAGACATTGATTATTATCCTGATTGTAGAATTGCTGCAGTCCTGTAGGAATAGGCCAATCTGATAATGATAAGGGAAATGGAAGAGCTATTCACCTGCACAAAACGCTTAATACTTTATCTGTATGGTGGAATTGTTTCATGCTTTAGCAACGTTTTTCRTAAGAGAGAAGATAATGTGTGCAGATGATATAATCAGTGGCAAAGCAACAGCAGAAATGGATTATAAAGGAAGGGGAAACATTCATTAGTTTTAAGGGATTAGGTTCTAAAATGTAGTTAGAAGCACTGGGAAGGGGTAAACGCATTAAAAAATTAAAAACAAGCAGACAGCTTCATGGAGAAGAATGTATTTTAAGATGAAAGACTCATGTATGTTCAAAAATTACCTCATGGAATAGTAAGTGAGAAATACATATTTCTGTTTAAACATTTTCAAAAGTTTTCTCTTATGTTAAAAATTGCATTATTGGTGTAATTTTACCTTGAAATTGTGCAAGTCTGCTCCACCTTTTTCTTGCATAGTGAAAATTAGGAAAAATCACTAGGCACTGAAGTGCTTAATATTAAAAGCTCTACTTCTGTATTGTTTCACGTTTATTCTTTACCTCCGTATTTTCTGTATTGAGTCCTCCATATCAGAACTCAAATCAAATGATTTCTGATGACCAGCAATACCAGCCTAGCCAGGATCCTGAAAAATCAACTGATCACTACTAAATATGCATATTTAGCACAATGAATTAGAAAATTTACCGAAGGCAGACGGGGTTGTACCCAACCCTTTGTCCTGGCTTAGGGCTTCTAACTTCCAAAAACTCTGAATAGTGGCTTTGGCCACCCATTTGTTTTGGGTCTCCCTTCAAGAAAATGCTTTTTTCAAAGGGTTGATGGCAGGCATCTTTGCTGGTGGAATATCCAGATATGAGGAGAGGCAAAGGCATTCAGCAGTTGAAATAAAGGATCTGCAAACGAAATCTTACAAAAGCCATGAAAGCCTCTTAAGTTATATAATAATAATAATATTGAAGGTATCCCATTCTCCATAGCAGCTCTTCCCCAAATTCTTGTCATTTGTGTCATAAAACTGCCCCCTGCTTGGTGTGGAAGCCAGAGAAGCCTGTGGCTAAACTGGGGAATCAGGGAACATTTGYTTTTCCCTTTTGCCCCAGCAAGTCAGGACCTGACCTACCTCTTAGTTATAAAACCAGAGTTTTTCATTCTTCTTACGTGTATAGTAGTAGATAGATATGCATACAACATAGAGGTATTATTTATACTTATAGAAATACAGTATTTATTGTTAATACTGAACCATTCAGTAAAAAAAAATTATTTCTCTTTTATACTGTTTTATATAGTCCCTTTCTGCAGAGCAAAGCCATAAGTCACAATAAGAGCAGTGCACACAGTTTATTAAAATGGCTGGTGCTTTGATCTTAATGATTTGTTTTATCGCTGCTGGAATACAAGCAARTAGCCATGAGTGTAGCTCATCTTTCATCCTGCAGTGATTGCTGTTTCTATCAAAGGAAAAATGGGCTGGAATGGGACTGTAAATAGCTTGTTTGTGTAAGGATAAATGCTTAACTTGTACACAATGCTAAAGGCTGAAATACTTCCTAAATGATCTTACATTATTCAGGTTTTAATGACAATATTGTGGGTGAAGCCTATGGCAGGGCTTGCAAATCTGCCCCTCACTTTGAAATCTCATTTCTGCAGTTAGTAGTTTTCCTTTTGCTTGTGCTTATTAAGAATCTCGTTATATTACATTAAATATTTATCTTTGCATTAAAACTTCCGTTCTGAATCAGCGAGATACTAGAGCTTATTATCTAATCCCACTGAATTCAGTCTGACTCAAGCAAATACTGAGGTATTATGCAAAATATAGATGGCACTAAAGTGGAATTAAGAGTTTTACTGAATTTGAACTTAATTGTTTGCCCACACCCAAATGTGCAGTGCCTCCCATTTACCAGGATGATTTTTATGATTTTTTTTCCCTAGTTCTGTGTTTGTGCATATTTTAAAAGTCTTCATTGGACTAATTAAAAGTATTCACAAAGATGTATGAGAATCAGCTTTTGTGTGGTCAAATCAATATTCATTCCTTGATAAAGAAAACAAGTTAGATGTACTTTATCAAATGCTTTTCAGCATTTACTGCTTTGGATATTTGTGGAACTTCCCATTTTTGATGGGCCATCCCATTCTTAYCTAGGCACTCACTCAATGCATGACTCCATATATTTGACCACATAATTTTGTAAAATCCTGTCAAATTGATCTTCATTTTATTCAAAATCTATTTCACAATAGTTTTAGTTCTTAATTATTTTAAATCTATTTGTTAATTCACTCTTAGAAATACTGCAGATTTTTATTCAGTTTCAAGGGCTCTTGAMACTGAATAAGATAAATTCTGTTTCCTGACACTAATGTTTTCATTTAGGCAAATAGTCTCCCTAATTCTAAATAATCAAGTAGCTCCTTGAACGTGACATTCACACTGAGATAATATGTTAACAAATAAACTGCTTGTGTAGAACATACTTGGCTAACAATCTCCCCAAAAGCAACTAATGAGCAAAGAATACATTATTCTTGCAAAGGGCAGAAATTATTTATGGGTCAAGCTCTACAAAATACTTAAGACCACAAATCTACAAAAAAACCAGGCCACATGAAATCAGTCTGAGCTGCATCATTGCTTTCTGCAAACAATGAAGTGCAGCAGTTGCTGAGTAAATGCAAAAATTGCTCTTTAWGTTTTCTTTTTCATATTTTAGGCCTGAGCAAGTGTGTTCATTTGGATTGAAAACTGTATATAAGCCTTTCCTTCCCTGTAAACTGCACTAGAAAATTTAGAAGGGAAAAAAATGAAAGGAAAAAACAAAGGGACCAGGGTTCTCAGTCCAGCATGTCCCTTTTGGTGTAGATCTAAGAAGTGGGAAAAACTATAAAGCCTGATGAAAGTTCCAAGTGTGCCAGAAATTCTATTCCTGAGGAACCAGTAGAGGGCAGTTAGGGAGGAGAAAGAGGAGAAGGGATGTGTAATGCAGTACATGTTGTGGAAGTCATATATAAATCAGTGCAATTAATCCCAAATACCAATCCATACTTAAATATTGTGGTTTCAGTTAAGGCTTTAAGTGGAGAGAGATCCCAGAATTTGCACCTTGCTGTCTGTTTTAGTAACCAGAGCCTCATCCCCAAGAATCACTTGACAGGTCACTTCATCCTGAAGCTGTTCTGGTYCTTTGGATGAAGATTCAGAAATTTACCTTGACTAGAAGGATCTGTCTTAAATACCTTGAGGTAATTTTGCCAGACACGATGAGAARAACAGAGACTTGTTTTGACTGTGATACTAATGTAATAGTAAAATAGTCATTCATTAAAACTGGGGCAGAAGAATGATGATTAGAATAACTGGCAATATATGTGACATTAAATATTTCATGAACTCCCCACACAGAACTGTGGATGTWAAAATTTTATCTACTCATGTAGATCAATAAATAAAAATATGCTTAATTATTAAGCATCTCTCTTTATCCCTTTAATTACAGAAACARCCTTTCTGGAGTCTGTTTAGCAAAAATGCTGATTAGCATATCTAAACAAGATTAAAAATCTTGAGGGAAAAGACATGAATCTTTTTATTTAGTGCTTTAATAGGACCAAATTTGCATAGAGATACAACAAAAGAACAACAGAGGAACAGTAACTCATACAGAAAAACTTGTAGCTCATGTTTGTCAATAAACTAAGCTGTGGTGTGTAAACATGTTCTGAAGTGTTTGGGTAACCCAGGACTAGAACTGCACTGGCAAAAAGGAATCACTGATAGTTTCCATCATCAAACTGGAGCGAAAATGCTTGGATTTAACATCTGAGGACCTAGACTGGCACAATTACATAATAAACACAAACACATATTCAGTATTTGCCCTTGCACGACCTGTTGTTTGTGGACTGCTGCCACACAGGGGTTTCTACAATCACCACTTTTTACCCCAAGAATCAGTACAGGAGAATTAGTTTCAAACACTGTGTTGGGAAGATGACTTCTTAATGGCTTCTTTTGCAAATGTGCATGCATACAGACATGCATGCGGGTATTTATATTTATATTTATTTGTGCACATTTATGCAGGCCCTTCATCTCGGCAGGTCCTGTCAATTCTTACAGCTCTGCCTTTCTCCTCTCCATGATTTCATCTTTGTGTCTTGTTCACATTGCCTTTTCTTCCAGGAACTCTGTTCCTATGCCAGTGCACCAGTCATGAACAGTCTTTCTAAGTTTCTTTTGTTAAGAAACTGCTTAGCTGCCATTTTATCTGAATGCTTTTCTGACCTCTGCTGCATTTTGTCAGCTGGCAGATACCTCAAAACCTGAACCTTCTGCATGGCTTTTCTGGGCAGTCTTTACTGTTTCTCAGCTCAGCTTGAAATCTCCTCTGAAGAGCRTGGGTCAGTGCAGCACTCGACACTCCTACAGCTGTGCAGACTGCTGCTGTGGGGATTTCTCTGTCAAAATTCCTTTCTGAAAAAAATGATGTGAAATATAAAACCCTGCAAAAATTGCATCCCACCTACTCCTGTAGAGACCAGACATCTGTGTAAAGAATAAGTAAATATGCATGAGTAAAGGAACAGTTTCTGTTGTCATTTTCACTGATGCCATTTGACGCTGACCTCTTTAGTCAAAGCAACCATTTCCACAGGTTCAGAAGTGTGACTTTTCTCCTTACATTGTTAAGGATGTAGCTAATTTCATCATCCACTCCCATTATATTAGCACATAGCTGAGAAAYAAATTGCTCACATTTGGAAACCCATCTGTGGGGTAAATGAACACCATGCCTTGTTGACCTTAATAGGTTTGTGGGTCCAATTGCTCTCAGTTAAAGGTAGGCAATTCTTGTGAATTAGGTTTCATTTACTGTCTTAGCGTCACCTCCAAAATATTGTGAAATTAACCTTGGTCAGAGATTCCAAATTATGAGATGAGCAGAAGATAGTAGCCCATTTCCTCTTGCGTATTCAGTGGTGCTTATTTGAATGTGCAATCATCAGTATGCTTCAATTATTGCATTGCTCTAACTTACTTTGCTAGTGTTCTTCATTTTGACTTAATGTYATTCCGATTTTGGTAAAATTACATCAAGGGCTTATTTGATCACATTGAGTCATGGTATAATCTCTATTGAAATTTTATCCTGCTCATCCTAGAAAGTTCATTTGTATCCTGAGAGCATTTGATGAGAAGTTCCTCTCCCAGCAGCTCTCTGTATATGTACACCAGTATAGTCCTGGATTCCCCTCTTCCCTTAGAGACAGATATATTCTGATATAAAATTGTTGCAGAGGAAGTTCCCTGATCAACCCTTTTCAATGTAATTTGTAAAATATGTAAAAAAAGGACAAATTATGTCCATATGTGGCAGCAAAGCTTTAGTTCTTGTGGTTGCCTGGTGCTGTACACATTGACAGCCACATTCATGTTTGAGGAGGGCAGGGACCCTTCACTGCTCCATCTGGGGTTCTTCACAACCTGTACCTCATGTGATGGAATTCAGCCTCCTGCCTGCAGTGTTGCCTTCAAGRCATGCCACGTTTTAAACATCTGAGATTACACTTTGTGTGAGAATTACCTTTTCAGTGATGGAACAGTTTTCTAAACTTAAACCCACAGAAAAGCTAAATCACTGCATATAGGGTTAGGGCTTTGGAGGGTATAGGGACATATATGCAAGCCCTTAGAACATAAGACTGTGTGAAAACTGCCTCATTTGAGAAGTTAAAGACAACTCGTTGTAGCCTCTTGCAGCTTTCCCTTTCCTAGTTTATTCCCAGCTGTAAAGTCTCATTTCTTTTTCAAGATGCATTTTACTGAATTGGGTCACTCATGTAGGCATAAATCAGGTCATTGCAATTTATTTGTTATCTTGCAGGGAAGCWTGACATTTTGTCTCACCTTCCTGAGTATGTTATTTTATTAGGCCATCCTTCTAGCAAGTGATAGATCTCGCTGCCATTTCATTTTGCTTAACCTACTCCTCCCTCAAGCTCTAACGACTTTTTTTTCTTCTGTGTGTATTTACTTTTCCCCAGCCTAGGAATTTCTGAGTTTACTTGATATTTTTACCCTGCAGACCTTCTTTTGCAATTCTTTTAATGCTAACAAKGGGAAGTTTAAATCCATTGTACCTGGATTCGGCTTTGTTAGTTATTYCATGACTTGATGCCTTTTGGTGTTGGCTTCAGGGAATTTGTATTCCCCTGCTTCATTATTTCCCCTGCAGGTGAGGCAGGCATTGCTTCATATTTTTGAAACGCAATTACGTGACAATATCTATTTCTCGGYATTCAGCAGATTCCAGCTCCCCTAAGGTGCCTGAGAGCTGTAATTAAAGATAGTGAGTGAATTTTAACATCAGGATTTTGCACCTGGTTATGTAGCATCTCTGTGACTGCCCAAACAATGTCCCGTTGCAGTGATTTACCATYGATTTGCATGCTCCCAGCTCTCGTTTGTGACCAAGATGCATGATAATCAGCTCATCCTTGCTACTCCCCTAAAAATCACTGTATATTATGGACTCAATGCCAAGCTGTGTTAGACACAGAACGAGTTTGATTAAACACAGAGTAACCTGGCCAAAACCAGAGATGTGGCTGTGTCGAACCAGACATAACCACACCGTGAATATGTGGTGACAGAGTGGCAACCCCTCAGGGAAGAATGCAGATTAGTGGGAGAAAACACATTTACTGGTGAACTCTTGTGGTCATTCTGGCTCTGACTGGGGCAGGCTGAGAGCTGGACCAGACCCTGGAGGAGCACAGGTGGCTCTGCAAGACTGCAAGTGGTGAAATGGGTGGGCTTCCATAGAAATGGTTTTATAAAGCCCTATTTCATCATAGGATCATAGAATAGSTTGGGTTGCAAGACACCTTAAAGACCATCTAGTTCYAACCCCTGTGYCAGATCATGTCCTTTATTTGTCTAGCTCTGCTTGCAAAGCAGGAACTGAAAATGTTTAAATATTTCAAATGATTTCTGTATTTCCTTTGAAACTGCTGTTAATCCCTGTAAGCTGTTATGATTCAGAATTTACTGGCATCGAGCCCTGCTCAGATAGGTACTAAATAATGTACTCAGGAACATGATTCATTCATACACTTTAGAAAAGAAACATTTAATTCAGCTCGTATTCTTCTAGTTCACTCCCTGAACATGAAAGATTACAATTTTAATTGAGTTTAGAGATAACTCTATTTTGTTTGTGGCATTTACTGTTTTCTCTTTTATCTCTCCCTTTCCCTGTTCCTCTCTGTTCTCCCCTTCTTCCTCTTTCTGTGCCCTTTACCCCTCCTTCTTTCCCTCCTCACATTCACTTTTTTTTCAATAACATTGAAATGTGTGTGTAACACGCACCTCCCTTTTTAATTTTGTCAATTTGACTTTTTTTTTTCTAACAGAGGAAAATTATCTGATTTCATCATGAGAAAAGTATGTCAAGCAGAGCAAATCCAGAGCAAAGTTGATTCTTTTAAGACTGGAATTGAAAATGAAAAGCATAATAATTGATTTTGCTGCATCTGGCACAGTACTTTTAAAATACCTCCATGGTAATTCTGATCTGACCCAAGACCAAAATTACAAGTGACAGCTTTTTATCCAGGGATTCTGGTCAGCTATTCTCCTTGCGAGAGTTTCAAACAGCTGTAAATTTAAGTTTCCCAGGTTTTTGCAACTAAAAATGGGCTCTTAGTGTTTCTCTCTCTCAATCCATGTTTTTTTCCTTTTCCCCCCATTCACTGCATTGTTAGTACTGTTTGTGCTACCGTGTTGTTCTGGCATAAAGTGAGCAGGTTTTCATGCTGATGGTCTCCAAGGTCAGTAAAGTAGCATCCATACAAATCCTGCATGGACTTCAGGATACTAAACTTAGGCACAACTAAAACTACACATCAAAGGGCTTTCATGGTAACCCATAAAATTAGTCCTGAACAAGCTGTGTAAGCAGCTAGCTGGTAGTAAGCTCAATCTTTCAGAGTTAATAAATTCAGAATTAGTATAGAATAGCTTAGACCTTTTTTCTCCATACAATTAAGAACCCATATTCCAAGTTTTGATTTTCAAAAGGAACTGATTTTCAGAGAGAATAGCCCTGGCAACCTTTTTGAATAGAGGCATTGCAGTATGAATATCTGACTGCTGGTGAATATCTCAAGCATCTGTCTGTTCCTGAGACTTCTGAGGGGGTTRCAAAATGTCTCTAATGTCTGACTAATTAATTTTACCTAGTGAAATAGTTTTCTCCTTCTCATTACTAGGAATAGCAAATCATTTTTCAGAATAAACATAATAACCCAGTTTCAATGATCATACACGTCAGAGGGCAGCAGTGGTTAATGAGACAAGATTTTGAAATGTTCTTTCTTTTGTCTCTTTATAATAAGTATATTTCTTTCCTCCCAGTAGCAATAGGCTTCCTAGTGAAATAGAAAACAGGACCATTATCTGTATCACTTTTACCAATTTACAGAACCTTAGGATTGCCTCTATTATTCTCTCTTCCTGTATGTGCAGTACAGCTCACTGAAATCTCTCTTCTCTCTGTTTTGATTTGTCATTGCTTTTGTTCTGTTTTCACTAGATAGCTTGAAGGATGGGTAACTAAAACTGAGCAATGTCCCAAAAGAACAGTATGGGATATTTTCAGAAATTATTTTCTGCCATGTGTATGTTATAGTTGAGGTTASTAAGGAACTATTTTCTATCTGGTTGTATTTCTGTTCAGAAGACTGCAGTCTTGGAGCCCTGACAAGTAATTTCTCTGTGCACTAATTTACATTTATCAGTATGAACACTGAACCTGTCCCTGATTTTTCTTTTAGTGTGTAACATAGATCTGCTCAGTCTAGGGTATCTTTCAGATATATGTACCTGTTTGACTGARAAAGTACCAGGAGCCACATACACCTGTGCTTGCATGATTACTCATGGTCCTTAAATAACCAGATATAGAAGTCCAAGTCTGATGCTTTTGCTTTTTTGATCTGCCAGTCAAGTTCTTCAGCTTTTCRAAAGTTATGCCGTGTTCAAATTTTCAAGGGAACCTGTGTAAAACAAAGAAAATATAAAAGATGAAATAGGCATGACGGAGTAATTTTGTGAAGATTCTGCCAAGTCTCTTTTTCTTACTCGATATTGTAAGTTTCTGGTTGTATAGAACCACTTTGTTTTTTCCAGATCCATGTTATTTTCCTGCCCTTTCCCTTTAGCAATCTGCCTCAGCAGGACAGTGCAGGCAGTTTCCTTGCATGTGCCAAGGACTGTGGCTAGCTTTAAAAAAACCAACTCAAAGATCCTGAGGTTGCCTGAGGCCAAGGGCATGACAATGCCCGTGTCCTTGGATCTCATCTTTCTTGCTCCCAGCACAGCCKGGCGATGCCCAAGCTGCATTTGGGAGCCGTGTCAGGCACAGCTGGACCCAGCACTGTCCCTGGGGAGTCTCAGGGGGGCTGCTTGGCAGGAGCCAGCACTGCACCAAGGAGGGGTGACAGGACTCATCTATGCCATGTCCCACTGCTTCAGCCAGGGTCTGTTTCCTGCTATAAATGACACTCCAATGTCTGAGCAAGCAATATGAAGGAAAAGAAAACTGGTTCTCACTTTTCTCCTTTTGAGTGAATTTAAATTACAAAGGAAGAAAAGTTACTAGAGCAGATCCCTTTCCTTTCTACTGAAATGCCAAACTAGGAAATAGAGCTGGAGTCTCTGATGCATGCAATTCACCCCTGAGGCAGGAGAAAACCTTCTTTTCATTTCCTGACTGTAGCTGAGGTCCCTGGATGGCCTAACCCTTGACATAGCTGGCAGAAGTTGGGAGGCTGCTCTGCTTTCTTCTGCATGCTGCAATGATAGCCCTGGGTCTTCTGSAGCAGCTCTCCCACGCCCCTGTACCATAAGGGATTATCCTGGAAGTGCGAGAGTTCTTGTCTGCCCTTTTGGGTCACTTTTTCCCTGCTGTGTCTGGGTAGGGTAGGACGAGCAGAATGAGGGCAGCAGGCTCAGCTGTTTGGTTTTTTTCTCATATGGTAAAGTGAGGGCTGGATGGGAATACTAGAGGGGGTTATATTKTAAAATATAACTAAGCCATGAAACTGCTCACTTACTAAAGAGTGAGAGCTTTATATTRGCTAAACACTTGGTTTTGTGTGATAGAAGGAAAAGTATTCCATACATTTAAACTTTATTTTTACGCTGAAAGCTATTAGCTGCAATTTTTGAGGTGTGGTCAGGGGATAACATGATGATCTTTTTTATGCAAGGGATGTCATKAGTGTCAAAATGTTCCCTTCTCACCTTAAAAATCAAGTTCCAGTAGCAGATGAGAGTTAATTTCTGGGTCCCAGCAGCTTGAATCAGGTTACCAGAGAGGTATGTACCTAAATTCTGATGAGCTACCTAATGAGAGTATTCTGGGTGAGACAACAGAAAATAAAGGAGAAGACCACAGGATACCCCTCCTCTCTAGAGTTCATGCACTTCCCTCTAAAAAGCAGCCATGTGGACCGCTATCCTGAGGGTGTACTGGATCATGCTTTACTCTCTCACAACATAATGGTTGCAGTAACGAGCACGTACTGAAAAAGGAGATGTGGGAGGTTCAAACATCAAGACAAGTGTCCTGACTGTGGAGTTAAGGTATTCTGGGTGCAGAATAACAGTGGGGGATGAGCCACCATGTGACTGGGAATGTGGGAGTCAGAATATGGGAGTCACACCACCAGAAGGAGAATCCAGGCTGCTGGAGCTGTGACTTATTGCTGTCCCTGAATTGCTGCAGAGCAGAAGATGTAGCTGTAGACACAAGAGTGCCTACGCTTGTTTACACTCCAGAAATGTTGCAGTAGAAATGCAGGCACTGGATGGGTTTAGGCATCTCCCAGTTGTATAACTGCTGCCAGCATCAGCTTTTTGGATTGCTTTATTGAACTTAGACACTCTAGTTCTACCTAAGTAAAATTCTAAGTAAAATTCTTTTTTAGTCTTGGTTTGTTGTTGCCCCAAATCAATTAACTGCAGCTCTGCAGGGTTTGGTTTTCTAATCCAGGCATGCTTAATTGCAGATGTAAAACAAGATTTTTTTTTCTGCCCTCAGATTCTTTTCTAATGGTTTCTTATTCCACACTCAACGTGTGTGCCTGAATTCTCTGCATCCATTTGTAAGGGCTTTCCCCGCTTCCAGGAGTGTTTAATCAAAGAGATTGCTATCAGCAGGTGGTTAGCATCGAATGTCAGCAGCTACTTCCTTTCTGACATCTCTTGGGACAAAAATGTTTCATTACCATGCAAATGATGTTCATCTTCCTTTCCAAGCTCCACTGTCATACAGTGTAACATATGGTGCACAGAACTGTGCTCCCAAGATTTATGCAGCAGAGGGGTCACAGTTCTGCTTTCTTTTAAGCCCTTCAGTTTTTCATTATGTTTTATCAGAAATATGGTGCCTTTAACAGCCTATGCCAAAAGACAAAAGAACTGAGCAGTTTCAATGTATGTTATTTCCTTTTGGASTATATCTGGGATGTGAATTGTTCAGGTGATACTTGGGGTGGCCATGTCTTGAACTACACCAAAAAAAAAAAAAAAAATGGAAGCTGCTGGCCTCTTCTGGGAATTTTAAAAGTGCTGCTCATGGTAGTTGGAACTCAACTTCTCCAAAGGCCCTGAAACCCTGTAAGTAGACCAGGATAAACTTCATCTGATTCATCAGGGCACTGGAGTRCAGTTCAGTGACATCAGTGAGACTTCAGGATGTGTCTGGAATTAAGCATATGTTTGAGTGAATTGTTAACCTCAAGTGTGTGATCAAGTGCTTTGCTGACTCAGGGACAAGACATTCCTTGCAGCTTGTTGTTTTCCACTTTGCCATCTGGGAAGAGGCAGCTTGACAGCATGTGGGCTGTGTGAGACATGATTGCKTTTCTGAAAGGGTATTAACAGCCTTGAAGTTTCCAGGTTCTCTGAATCAGGTCTTTTTTCTCTTGCAGATCTAACTGGGGTAGAATAACCTCACGGTGCTGTCTGAAATCAAACTGACCATGCCACAGCATTTTGATGGGCTGTCAGTCAATCTATGCCTAATTAAAATAATCTCATGCTTCAGTGGAACTACTAAAGATGTAGGTGGAAAGCTTTACAGAACTTRCAGGTTTCAGAGCATGAAATTGCCCCTTTCAGATATTTTAGGAAGTCCCTTTTGAACARCTAGACAACTGTAAGAACCCAAATTTGCAAACACTTTTAATCTGAGTCATATCTTTACTAGAGCCATTTTCTGAGCTGGGTGAGTGCATCCATATTTATATGAAATAAATGTTGTTACAAACCCTCTTGCTTTAGCCAGATAATGCAAAAGATTGGGTAATACAGACTTGTTATTGCATTTGTGGGAGAAATACAAGACATCCTGATCCCTCAGTATTCTCCAAGTGATTTTAACTGCCCAAAAATACTAGGAGCTCACCTGAAAAATCTCCCATAACACTCCTCCATTCTGTTCAGAACTCAACCYTACTTTTCCAATCCAGTACCCGTCCAGTCTGCCATCACTTGACTTAAAAGCCATTTCTGTGTTGTTGTGCTGCTTTGCATTGCTCATGAATGCATACAGAGGAATAAATGTTTATTGTAACAAYATGCATTTCTCTGTGGGTACTCATATTTTTTTTCATTTTATTCCAGTGACAAAATGTTCCCAGCCTTTGGATTTGGAGCAAGAATACCCCCAGAATACAAAGTAAGTGCATGAGTGTAATTTTCTCATTCTCTTGAATTAGGAGGCAGAAAATAAGGGAGCAATGGTTCAGTWCAGGGCAAGGGCAAAGGGGAACAGCTCCTACTGCTTGTTTTCTTCCATCTAGCTTTTTCACCCAGTGATACCTCATTGAATTCAGGGCTACACTTAAGTCAATTGTTTGACACCCAAAATATTTTGTGTTATTAGCAAAGCTTTATTAGTGGGTGCTAAGAGGAGAAATGATARTTTGAACATTCCTTGTCAAACATCTTCCTGAAAATAGAGACTTTAGAAGAGTTTTGCTATGTGGCAAATTTCTATGTCATGGTGGACATGGTCAATACCAGGAAGAGAAATGCAGGAGCATTGAATCCATGCTGGAGAGAAGTGGTATTTATAAACAAAACAAAATGAGAGTGAATCACAGTGATGCTGCAGTTGTGAACATAAATATGCAATCTGGGCAGGCTGGAGTRAAGACAGTGAAGTAAAAGAAGCAGCATCCAACAGAGAAAGGCCTAAGAAGAAATAAGTAGAATTTCCAATCCTGCAGAGAGATAGTGTGGGCAGAAGAGTAGCTCTGCACAGATAAGTAACCAGAAACTAGGTGGAGACTCTGCAGAAACTGTCTGGAAAGGAAAAGCATCAGGCATCTGATCATGCAGACTTCATCCAGTGTCCCTGTGTGCCCTGCTCTGGATTGTGTCTCTGGGCTATGGTTGGGGTAGGACGGCGAGCACTAGCCAGGTAAGAATTTCTGAGAGGCATTGTGTGCATTCAGCATTGTGTAAGGCATGAATGAGCAGATGAAAAAAAAATGCACCAGTGTGTTCCTCACAGTTTGTGGGTTTGATACCTGCAGAAGAATAACAGTAGTGATGTACAGCAAACTTGATACTTCTTGCAAACAGATGTCTAAGGTAAGTTAACTCATGTTTTAACAACATTGCTTTCTAAGCTTGTCTGTGCCTGACAAGGTGTTTTGCCTTGCTTTGTTTCTCAAGTGTAACACCGGCATTCATGCTTTCCAAAGTCAGAGGCAGCTTCCAAAACTCTGATATATATTTTAATGTGTGTTATGAGCTCAGAACATCTGTGTCTGTTGTATGTTTGTTCCAGCTGCAGCAGCTACAACCATCACTGCTATTTGAGGTGKTCTGCCAGGGGCTGGTTTTTCCATCCCCTGTGAGGTGACCATCAGAGCCTGGGGGAAAACTTGCAATTCCTTCAGCTGCAGAGAGCCATCTTTGTCTAAGGACTGCTTAAAGGAAGGTGTTACTGTGCTAGCTGAACTCTTTTCACTGGTTCCCTGGTGACAGAAGTATAATAAAATTCACAGCACAAAACTGCTCTTCTCAGCCAAAATAATCAGCTGGTGGCATTGATACCTCAGGTTACATGAGCATGTTGGCAACACACCAGTTTTGTAAGACCCCAGCAACATCCTTCTCACCTGTCTGCAAGAGCACATTTCAGGTGTTAGCTGGAAAACAGATGTCTTGYCATAAAGACACTTGAGGGGTCTGTGTAACCAGGTATTCCTACAATCACCAACACCAACTGATTTTCTGCTGTGGCAGAATTAATGTTTGGATAATTTCTTGACAGATTCCCTTAAGAAACTCAGACTTGCATTGAGCTTAGTAGTCCATGCATGAATGAACAGTCTTACCCCACAGCATAAGTTCTCCTGAAGAGTCTGTCTGTTGGTAACCTCTCAAAGGAGGAAAATGGATGGCTCAGRACCTTCAGATTTTGAAAAGTTCTGGAAAAGCAAGGGCAAACTTCAGAAGATGGTGCTACTTGCTTGTGGGTTACATATGTAAGAGTAAATTAAACAAGTCCCAAAGTAAATGGAGGTGCAAATGAAGGCCAGAACATCTTTATTCTCTGCTATGGAAACTTGTGGCAGAAAGAGACAAAGACTAAATGACATGACATCAGCTTACAAACATAATAAAACTTTGAAGAAGACAAGAACGAAGTTGCAATGGACTAAACCTTCTGTGCAACAGACAGGGGCAAATAATCAGCAAATAATCAGCAAATAATCAGCCTGTCGTGGGCACATCCAGCTGGAGCTCCATGAGGAGTTTACAGTCATCTGTGCTGTTGTTCTGTCCCTCCCTGTGATATTCTACACAGTCCATAAAAGTATCTGTCTTCTTAAACTCTGTTAACACTTCTGAGTCTCTGCTTGGCTTTGACTGTACTTCTGAATTGAAAGGCACATCCTTCAAGAGTGAAGAGTGAGCCTCATCATGATGCATTATTAAGTCAAGAGCAGTAAACTGCAAATCCTTCAGTAGTTTAGTCTAGTTAAAGTTAATTCAAAGCCAACAGTGATTAGTGTTTGATGTGGAGGATAACAAAGAATGCATAGGAAACAGAGAAGAAACGGATAAATTAAAAGTAACACAGGCTGYAGGAAAAAAGTGTTCCCAAATTTCTTCCTTAACTTATTATTTCCTGCTGCAAAAATATGGTAGCACCATGGACACCACAGCCACAGTGCAGATCTTGTGTTATTCAAATGACCTTTGCATGTTTTCAGTCCCATTATTACAAGTCATACATATCTTTTGTTTTACTAAAGGAGAGTAGTGCCACTACTGTAATAATTGACATCTTCAAATTTAGGTTGAATCATTGTGTACTTCTAAGTTCTGACCCCATCATGTAGATAAATCAGCTTTTCATTAATTTAGAATGCCTGTTTTCAAGCTTCCAGTCCTAATGAAATGATCTAACCTGCTCATAGAATGTTGGTCGCTGCACTCAAGCATCTGCTCCTCTACTTCTTTCAGTAGAAAACAAATTGCTAGGGCTATGGAAGAAATTATTCCCACTGCCAAGGGTTCCTAAGTAACAATGGAGCCACCAAACAATCTAAACAGCATAGCTTCMTTCCTGAACTATGTCAGTATCCATCTCTGCAGTCTCTTCATGAATCTCTTCATGTTGTACCCCTTTAAATCTTGTTTTTATGTCTGTTCTCTACAGAATTTCCATTTCAAGAGCACACTGCTCTGTTGTGTTGACTTTATTTTCCCTCATTTCAGCTCCAAATGACACACTTCAGCTGTTAGCAGAAAACCAGCAGTTTCTTAGTGGCATAAGGAATCTGTAGGAGTGAAGGAAGCAAGACATGCCATATTTATCATTCCTCATCAGTCTAGAGATCTTTCATTTAATATTTGACAATATGATCTTTTTCCACTGACATCTGACAAACACATCGCCCCGCTCCTTGATCTAAGCAAACCTTTAAGAGAAATATTCCCCCTGTGAGTTTCTATCATACAAAACTTGCAGAATATGCCATTTTTTCAACAGCAGTGTCTACAACTCATGCCTTTTTTTTTTTTTTTGTTAGTTTGGTTGGTTGGTTTTTTGGGAGTTTTTTTTGTTTGTTTGGGGTCTTTTTTGCAATGAGAGGAAGGATCTGAAAAGTTTGATGTAAAGTGAAGAGGTGGTAGAAAATATAGAATCAGACAGCTGTGAAAGGTTGCAGTGGAGGAAAGAAAGCTGGGGCACATACCAACTTCTTAGCAGACAGGACTCAAAGGAGCTGAAAAAACACATAGCAGCAAATGCTGTTGAAATGAAAAGCAAGTTCAAATTGTGCCAGCCCCATGATAGGTGTATTAATGAAGGCCTTTTTCATAAAGGAGAATTGCAGGCTGACACCTGAAGAGGCACTGAACAACTTGCAGTTTGTTTTAAGACAGTCCTGGTTATTTCTGCATTTTTAGTGAAAGTTTCATTCCCTGCTTTTGCTGTGAACGTGTAGTGGAGACAAACTCACTGCAGTCACACAGTGCAGCATCTTTAMAACCCTAAACAGCATTGGTTTGCTGGACAGGTAAGGGACTTGACAGTGTCGTGCACTGTCACTGTGCACTTGTCAGGAGCTTGAGGGCAAAAATAGATGCAAACCTGACCAAAAAAAAAGAACCAATAGAAGGATGTGTAACAGAGCAAGGGACAAAACAGGATTTGTCTCCTTATCCATGCAACTCRGTTCTAGATGTGGAAACTGGGCAGCATACAGCAAAATGAAGTATAAATGAAAATAAATGGCCCAACTTTGCCAAGCAGAAATGTGTACAATGTATCTCAGCGAGAAACACAAGCTGTCCAGCTTCCAAATTATTTGATTAATGAGCATTCTGAAAATAATAGCTTTTGACYAAGAGTATTTGAAATTAAGCTTTTGCAAAATATGCAGGCATTTCATATTTAATTCTCTGACTGACAGTGGCATAATAACATTCAATTTATTCACAGATAATTGTCCAACATAGTGCATTTTGGCATTTACACTTGTATGCAACTATTGTTCATGGATTTTTGACAATCTCTATTTAAATTATTAAAAAAGCATTCCTAAACATGTCTGAGTTTGTCAGACTATTTACCAAGTAGTCCTAGTACCATCACCATAGAGGAAAGCTGAGCTTTGTTTGGGACAGGGAGATTAATTTAAATGAATCCAACCAGATAGAGAGGGAGAAAAAAAAAAAAAAGGATTACTAATTTTCACAATTCAGCTATCCATATTCAGCATTTGAAAATAAATAAAAAGCATAGCTTCTTTTTTAAAAAATGGAAATTCATTTTAAAAGAGTTAGAAAAATTTGAAGGCCAAAATAAAATAACAATTTTCAATGAAGCTTAAATAAATGCCTTTGCACAGTCCAAAAGCTGTCCAGCAATTTGCTTTACGCATGTTGGGGTATTTATTATTTTTCAGAATCCAAGGTATGGTTTTTGTTTGTGATTTGAGGTTTCTATCTGAATTCATAAAATATTTTTTAAGAAATCTCAAAAATTCTAGAAGAGAAAATTTTCCTTTCCTTTCAGCCTAAATCAGAAACCTTTTTAGCAAGGGCCATGTTATGTCCCAGTATGAGGAAAACAAGTTACTTGTTATGTGAAATCAGTGTGATTTTTGTACTAARGTGGTCATAAGCATGTGGAAGTACGGTTATAATTTTTCCAAAAGTCTCATGGGTGCCATCAAATTGATGGAAAGCTGCAGGTGTTTGTACTGTGTATGTACAGACAATGGAGGCATTGTACCGTGGTAAAAAAACATTTCTAGAACCTGTCTTAGCAAAATTATTCTGTACTGTTTATTTAATTGTCATATCCTCAAAAATGCTGTCACTGTAATCTATATCATAATTTTGGGTGGAGCTACTTGTTTTGCTTTTTAAAAACCTTGAAGGAATTACCTGGGAAATAAAAAGTTCCGGTGTAGGAAGTTCCTGGACAGCTGTGGTTTAGTAATTCCATGATRGTATCTGGATATAAAGAATGTATCTGGAACCCTGCATGGGGAAAAGATTAATGCACAGCCAAGTGCAGGTGAAGGTCCTTGGCTACAGGCTTTGAGCACAGCTCTGTGCAGGAGCCCAGGTAACACCAGGCTGGTCCCCTGTAATCATCTCTGCATGCCAGCATTTCTCTCTCCTTCTCTTTTATGGACTGATTTTATGGATTGTTGTTAAGAGAGGAGGGATGAGCAGAGGGTCAGGTTCAAATTTGTGATGTGATCCAGGGTCCGTGAGGCACTCGGGGTTTTGTGAGGACATTTCTTAATGTGAAACTGGYTTTCACCAACAGCCCATGGCCTGCAGTTCCTTGCAAAGTTCTCTGTGCCAGGTGCTAATGTGAAGCAGTCATTCTGTTCCATGTGATTTGACATATTCCAAGATTTCCTGACTGTTAGATCGATCCCAACACAAACCACCCTGGTAAATTAAAAACACGCCTGCTTCTCAACAGCCAAGTGTCTTGTTGTTCACCCTGAGGATTTCCAAGTCTTCAGCATCTTAGGAGCTCACACTTTAGCCTCCTTTTGGCCATTTATCAGTTCTGGGAGTGTCATTCAAGGGCAGTGTCAGTCAGTATCAGAAAATGCCCTTTAATATACCAACTTTTGGTTCTCTGTCATCAGCATGGTTTGCGCTTCAGTCACAAAGCCCTTGCATGTTTAATTAGGGAAAAAAAAAAGAAAAAAAGAGTGGGAAACTCATCAGATTGCACTGTTTAGAAAGCAAAAGCACTGAATGTCTTATCCAAACCACCTTTTGACATAGATGAGCTTTACTTTTTTTTAGTCCTATCAGGGAGCAGCCTGGGTTCAGTAAGGTCTTCAGTGCGTGGTGTGAGTCTCAATGCTCTGCTGGTTTGGACACTCCTGAGTTCTGGCCTCCGCAGGGGAGACAGCAAAGGGGCAGGTTGAAACACTGTTGGTTTTACTTAACAGAGTAGGAGATGAGTTCTGAGCATTTGGAGAAGCTCTGCTTTAAAAATATCTGCTGTTGGCTTGCCTTGGGTGATGATTTACCATTTGTGAACCATCATTGAGCTGCTCAAAGAACTTCTCTGCTTCACACTATACTGAAATCTTGTTTCRATTGTGATATATTGCTCAGAGAGCATAGAAACCAAGCCAATGCTTCTACACATTCATTGTGTTTCCTGYGCTGCCTTCAGGGTACATTTTAACACTGCTCTTTGTAAATCAGGATGACAACATATGAGGGCCATTTGCTTTAGGAGGATAGCAGCCGATGCTCAGACAGTATTATTTTTTGGATCATTGTGCACACTGAATTAGACCTGGGCATTCCTTATCGGCCTGAACTGTTGTCTACATTTTTCTTAAATAATAGCCTGGGTGCCATAGCTTTGAACCAGATAAATTGTTTGCATTATGTGACTCTGAAAGAGGTATGGCAACAAAAGCATCCAAACCATGCTTTCATGTGAGATGAAAATACTGTATTCATAGCTTTTGAAAAGATTCGTACTTTCCTTTAGGTATAATTTCAAATATATTTGGAATAAAGAAATAAAATCACTGAAGAGGCAGAATGTTGGAAGAATCAGTCTGCAGCACATAAACATGCATTGTTATCCTTCTTGCTTTTGAGATGTAGTTGATGCAAAATACAGAAACCCTAAAGGAAAAAAGACAGGCTACTGAACGACAACAAAAATATCAATGAGTGAAAACTCCTGTAACAGTTCTTGACAGATGCAATTCCCTTTGGCCTGCAGCTGGACATGAGACTGGCAGATACCAGCTGGGCAAAGTGTACTGAAGCCATCCAGGCAGGAGGGCTCTGGAGCACCTCTGAAATGGATCTGGCAACCCCGATCTTCTGTGCTGCTCAGTGAGGAGCATAAATAGTGACGGTCTGCATCATCCTCCATGGCCAAGCAGGGCAGACTGAATGGCCCATGTAAAACACTCTCTAAGACTGATGCTCGCTGTGGCAAACTGAATTCCTGGCTGGGCTGAGGTGACTGCAAACTTCCYAATGAGATTTTGCTTCAATCCTTTCCCATCATGGTAGAGGTACTGCCTTATTTAACCTCTTACTTATGGTAGGCATCACTGTGGTAAGCAAGGCTAGCATATGATGGGAAAAGTCAGTTTCTTTGTGAAAAAACTCTATTTGGCAGTAACTAGCCAACTCGCATCACTTCACTTTCACAGAACCTTCCCTGCATCACATGTATAATCCATGGGTCCCTGAGACATAGATCTATTTCCATACTGTGTTGTCAAGTCATCTAAACTAGCAAAGGAAACAGTAACATCCAGCAATCTCTTCCTGCAAATAATCCCAGTTCCATGGTACAGGGAGTAAACAGGTTGCTTTCCATTATCACTASAATTGGTGGCCCTTTTGAAGATCCTACAGAGATCTATTGAGCTTTAAATGTGTGTAATTGCAGTTAGCTATATGCCTTCTTAATTCTGGGATGATATACCTCAATTCAACTTTCACCTATGCAAATTACCTGCTAAACTCTCAACTATAGCCACTTTTTGCAAGCCAAATATATATGTCTATATATGTCTATATATTCACGCATTATGCATTGCGAGACAAAATCTGTGTTTTTTCATTCAAGAAAAATTAAGACAAACAGAATTAAGAGGCTGGGCTTCAGAGCCAAAGAGATTAAAAGGATTTTTCAGTGATTAAAGAAAGAAATAAAAAATTCATCCAGAAAAAAACAAATGAAGGCAAGAATAAACCTTAAAGAGGAATTCTGGAACCTGAGACTCACAGTGCCTCACATTATTTAGGTATACAAAAGTCTTGTATTATTTTCCCAGGGCACCAAAGACAAAACACTTTGTTTTGTTAAAAAGACAGTAACTTTGCTGTATTCACAGTGATATTTTTTTTAAAAACAGCTCTGTAGGGTTTGATAAAAGATTGATAGAGATAGAGATTGGCATATTTACTACATGGAGGAAAAGCAAGATTCTTCAGGTTTTGTTGTTTTGGTTTTTTTTAATTTATTGCCCCCCAGAATAATCTAACTTTTTAACCAATGTAGACTCCTTATATTTCTTACACCCCTGTTCCACAGTGGATCCTTGATTTCTCTGGAGAATTATTTTCCCAGTAGTCCTGTCTATGGTGAGGAGCTGGTCACGCAGTGAGGTCAGGATGTAGAAGTGAGCTGARTTTCTGCTGTCAGTGCTTTATCACAACCTGCTTCCTCTGTCCTGCAGTCTGAGATGCTGAGCTAGGGAGAGCTGGCATTTAAATTTCCTCAGCAACAGATTCCTCTTCTGTGCCCAGAATTGATAGCCCAATCCTGACACCATATTTATATTATTTTTTATGTACTTGGGTGGTTTTCTTTGTGCTATTTTTTTTTCTTAGGTTTTTCAGCTGTTACTGACAAGTTTTATTCCAGTTTTGCTACTTTGTTTCTGCAGGGAGCTCCAACTGGGACTGTATTTCATACTTAATGGCTGAAAACTTGAAAGGTCTCAGGTTTACCAGAGAAAAAATGTCCAGAGTGTTTAACCACAAGTCTTCTTGGAATAATTTTTCTGACAACAGTCTTCTTTTCTTTCCATTTATCTGCAGGTCTCTCATGACTTTGCAATCAATTTCAATGAAGACAACCCAGAATGTGCAGGTAACATTAACATTAGGACAGACTGCCATAGTGCTACTGTATGCAAAATATGATTGTATTTTTTTATTGTAGCACCTGAATATTATTTGAAGTGGGGGTTTTTTTAAGTGGTTTTTTTTTAAACTAGGCAGCTAGGATTTTGGGACCTGACAGGCTCCGAGCCATCAAGGTTAGCTTTAGAAATCTTGAAAAGTGCCATACATTAATTTCCTGAAAGGTATGTCCCTTGGACCTTCAGCTTTGGACTTCCTGAAATCACCCACATTTCTGACAGCTAAAGCTGTGTCTCTTGGACTAATTCAAAATCTTCTTCTTCCAGCTACCTCAACATCATAGGTTGCACAGCTAAGAAGGGCAGGATATCAAAAAGCAGACTKTGAACTTCTGTGATCAAAAATTCCYTYAGTTTAGAGCCAGTTCTTTGACCAGACCTATAGCAATAGTTTCCTGCTGCAAGTCAAGGGCAGGGAAGCAGCTCACGACTGCTGTGGTAGAAAGAAACCCACTTTTCCGAGAGCAAATGCAGCAGGAAGCTGTTTTAACACAGTGTAAGATATTGGTGTGTTCTATGAACAATCATTAATCCTCAGTAATCAGAGGCCAGATTCATGTAGCAGATGCTGCTCTATGCCTTGTATTTGTAAGTGAGGTCCGCAATGACTGATGCTGTCTTTCTAAAATCTCCTGCCAAAATTCACACATTTTGTAAAAAACAATACCAGGAAAATAATCTCTGAACAGAGCAACAGTTAAGAGTCTTGGTCGGGTGATCATTGATGTCTAAAATCCACAGGTTGGTATTCTCCTTATCCTTCTGCTTATATCCAAGTACTGAACTGGATATTTCAAAATGCTCTTCCTGTTCAAATTTTCTAGCTGCTCCTCTCTGCCCTTCTCAGGCTTTCTTTCAGACAAGGGCAGCAAATATGCTCAGGATGAGAACTAAGATGCAAAGAAATGAAGTGAGGAAAAGAAGAGAGGACAAGCAATTCAAGGGAGAGAGACACTGAAAGAATTGAGTTCACGCATCTTAAATGAAAGACCTGTTTTTGGTTCAGCAGGCATTCCCACTTTGTTTTTGCACTTGAATTGTTGGGCTGCCCCATTCTTTGCAGGTCATGTGCTTGAAATGCAATTGGGCATAAGTCCTACAGCTGCTTGATGTGTTCACACAGCTTTTTGTGTTGCTTTTAGGGAGTCCAAAGAAGCAGAAGTTGCATGTATACATCTAGAAGTGCCTGGAAGCTTGACATTGAGACTGACAGTGTGGAAATGGGGTGGGGAAGCAAAACAGMTCTCAGAATTCTGTCTGGACCATCATATTTTAAAATGGTCTATTAAAACAGTTAACAGTGGCCAGTAATAGGTGATAACATATCGTTGTGGGTTGAACACTATGCGTGTAGTGTTCAAAGAGAGCTTTGTTTCTCAATCTAAATGCATGATATTTGTGATCCTCTGCAAAGTACAGAGAAAAGCTCTGTCAGTCCATGCAAAGAACACTTATTTTCACTCCCCRCTTTGCTGCTTCTTTTGAGTTCAAGGCTAATTCCTTTATCACCCTGGCATTGCTATATGATTTATATTGATTGAAAAGTCCGCCACACATTTAGGTAGTGCCAGCAGCAGAGTTTGAACAGACAAACCCTTTGCAAGCAAGGGATTTRTTATCCAAACCACACTCTGTAAGCAAAATTAAATGTAACAATGGAAATGCAAGGGGGTTAAAAAGAAAAGGGAAMGAGCTGCTCTATAAGGCTTGTCTTGTGTCACTTAATAATTTCAACTTTATCCATATCTTCTCATAAGACTCAGTTATCTGATAATTTAGCCCATTACCTGAAAGGAGTTCTAGTCCTAAGAAAACATAAAAAGATGGTTGCAGGATGAAAGAAGGCCAGAGAAGAAATTTTGYAGCATTTGCATATGAATCTGCAAGAAATAAAAAGCACTTGTTTGTCTTAAATGATAACTTTTAAAATAATATCCACCTGGGTGAAAGCAAGAAAAGGAGACAAACCAGAAAATACATTGTTTAATCATCTGCTGCAGCTTGCTCGTCTGCCTGTCATGGGTGCTTGATTAGTTCCTCTACTACCAATTGTTCTGTGATGTTTTCTAGATGCTCTCACTGTCTTAGGTGTCACAGGGAACAGTGACAGTGACARTGTCAGCATGTCACGTGGAGAAAGGATGCAAGACTGAGGAGAAGCTAAAATGCTTAATGACTACATTATTTTTCCTAGTAATATCTAGCATTGCCGGAAAATAAAGTAAAATTGCTTAGGAGTATCTTGTTTTAAACAAAGAAATGGCAGTCGTATGCGATATAAAAAGTATGTGTTTATTTTGCCTTTGAGGAATGAAATAATTTTCTCTGTGGAAGCAGAGCTTTTGCTGGCACAAGGTAGTGTGAAGCATCACTCTACATACAGGGATTATATATTGAGATGAAGAGCACTGGAGTTCATAATACATGGATAACCTCACCTATTACCATTTACATTCTTGAAAATTGTATCTATAGTCTACATTTATTACATTTATAGTATATTATTTTATAGTCTTATAATTAATACTTAGTTTATTATCTGAGGAAGAAAKTAGGCAACAACTTCTAGTCTGAATGAAGGTTCCTGCACAGCTCTCTTAAGMTGATATATTTATGTGTACACTGTATTTCATTGGAAAGCTGACAGTGAATTCCAAAAAAATGTTAAGAGTTGAAATGTGAAAAAAATGCGCATAGACTCTGCCTAAAATAAAGAAATACAAGAAAAGTAAACTGCAAAGTAATCCACTCACATATTCTGTTGAGTTGGAATTGGACGGACTGTAGATATTTTTAAAATATATTAATCTGAGATAGCAAATAAGAAATTATGTTTCTAGAACATGTCTCATTCTAAGATGAGAACAGTTTTCTGACAAGAAAAACACTAAATCTCTGTGGAATACAGGGAGTAAGGTTTATCTTATACTATTTTACTGTGTAAGAAAAAAATTACAGTGCATCTTGTCATCATCTTAGGGAAGATTTATGAGGCCTTCTTGCAAGGTCATTAATGATATGTAATGAAATCCTTAGCAAGTTTAAAACTGGGAGTTAACAAAAGGTCAGTTTTGCAATATTTTGTAATTTAGCCGCTGGAATTACCAAGGGAAATTTTGTAACATTACTTTACATTTCAGCCAATCACAGCTACAATAGGAGCAAGTTCTTTTGTCTGTTGGCAGTTCAGTGGAAAAATATATCTACAGCTGTCTATAAAGACAGAAAACTGTGTTCTCCACCACTTTTTCTTAGGAGTGCTTGTGTATCATCATAAAACAATTACAACTCCCTTTAATTTGTTAGTAACCAGCCTGCACCCATCTATCCTGTAAGTATGGTTGAGTAAAAAATCTCATGGGTGAGCCAGTCTCAGTGCAAACTGAACCTGGCTTAGGATCTTAGTGAAGTAATTTCATTCTTCAGCATCCTTTGTAAAGCTTTTCAGTCTATTGCTTTCTTTCCAACATTAGACCKCTAATCCTTTAGGTCTGGTAAACTGGGAGTTCTGAATGTGGGAGCTAACGTGCATCACTTGAAGAAATCCTTCTTCTCAATGATTGAAAATACCAATTTCCATCCTGTGATCTGTCAAGTGTGTCAGCAGAAGTCTTTGCTCCCTGGTCTGACTATATATCCTGAAATGAAAAAGCCAAAAATAGCTAGCTCTCCATCAAAATTTCTCAGCTAAAGCTCATTTTTCTTCTGTAGGCTGCCAAGCATCCTGCTGCTTCTTCCAAGATTTCACAGCTTTTGGTCATAGTCAAATTCTACCTGAGAGTAGTTATGCAAATTAACCCTGAAAAATTATTTTCTTAGCACAGGGGAATCAGGTATTTGAAAAGATGTTTGCATTCCTTAACAGCTTTAGGGCATCGGTACAAAGGATGAATTTGTTGGCAACTGCCATGATAAACAAAGATATTTACCTTAAGAGGAGAAAAAAGTGTTGAAGTGTTTCTTAATATTTGTCTAGCCTTTCAGCATGAATCTTAGTTGGTGATCAGGAAGTCGTCACATCTTGAACAGAGAAGGATGGAAACTATGACATTGCAGCTCATACCTGAAAAATAGATATTATAACCTGCTGGGAAGGAGAAGCATGGTATAATGAATTACGTATTACAAGCTGGATTCAAGGCAGCTACAGACTGCTTCCTGGGAATTACCTGAAGTTGCTAGTTCTTGCTAATCATGTAATATTTTTTATTTGTTCATTAAGAACCCACCTTTCGTTTACATTTTAAACCAGCCTGATATTATCAATGCACTCTGCATTTATTTTCCTTTTGTGTGGTTTTTCATGCCAGGAATMCAAGGGGTTGTGGAAGCTTATCAGAGCTGCCTTCCCAAACTGCAGCTGTACGGACCAACAAACATTGCTCCCATCATCCAGAAAGTGGCAAAATCTGCATCAGAGGAGACCAACACCAAGGAGGCCTCGGTAAGGGAAAAAAGCTGTGTTTGCCTTCTTTCTTATCTTATGATGGATCTCTTGGAGGCCATCAAAACAAGGCCTTTTCATGCAGATTGTGCCTTCACAGTTTTTATTAACTGCCTTCACAGAATGCAGCTAAAAACTGTGTCAGATGGAACAGTCTTTATAGCTTAGATGGCCACAACTTTAAACTCCTCCCCCACTGATCTGTTTCCTGCTTTTAGAGCTGTTTTACTGAAGCACACCCAGTTCTTCACTGTGGAAGTAGAAATGGCACTACTAGGGTTACAGAAATTGAGGGTCCAATCCCTAAAATTCTTGGTTCTACCAGGAGATGAGTTCAAATCATTCCCTACAGAGAACACCCTATTTTAAGTCTCCTTCAGAGGATGTACTAAAATTTTYCTKTTCACCAAGGAGATTTTTCCAACCYTTGATTTGAAAACTGTAAGGGTGCAATTTTCAGCTTGTTATTGCTGAAGTAACTTGTGTCTTTTAGAAATCAGAGGACAAGTYTGTTAGCCTGCACCTGATACAAATCCCAGGACAGATTTCTTGGGCTAAAAAGCTTACACATGTTTAAAATGTATATCTTTGAGATGCATTAGGGTTATTTTGATCCTGCCTAGAAGGTGGAATGGGAGAATGGGAGAAATGGAGAACAAGACAATTGGAGGGAATATATGAGCAAGCAAGTCTGAACCATTTACAAGAGTAGTGCTGTGCAAGTAAAGGATGTAAGAGAGAAATTGTATACTACAGCAAGAGAAGCGCCTATGTATAGAACAGAATGGAGCTGTGCACTGGCATGCATCTCATCACCAGGCTTAGAGCTTTCCCTAAGCTTTCTTCATGTGTTGCACCTTTTTTAAGTCCTATTAGGGCAGCAGTTTCCAAATACTTCTGTTCATGAAATGGGCTTGTAGTGACAGAACAAGAGRTAATGGCTTCAAACYGAAAGAGGGCAACTTTAGATTAGATATTAGAAAAATATTCTTTACTGTGAGAGTGATGAGGCACTGGAACAGGATGCCCAGAGAAGCTGTGGATACCCCATCCCTGCAATTATTCAAGGACATGTTTTATGGAGCTCTGAGCAACATGCTCGTGTAGGAGGTGCCCCTGCCTCATCATCTGTTGAGCCTGGATGATCTTTAAGGTCTCTTCTAATCCAAACCATTCTATGATTCTATGATTGTTATTCCACTGTTGTTTCCAGAATCTTGATAGTATTTAGGGTCCCAGTCCCAAAATGGGGAATTGCTATGTTTGAATTTCCATATCCACCCAATCCTGAGGTGGCTCACTATGTTCCCAGTGCTGCTTCTGATCTCACATGCCATACTGAGTAAGTTCCTTTGTTCTTCYATACCTAAGCTTCCTCCTTGCTCTCTGAAAAACAATTTATAGCATGAATCTTCAAGATGAAGTTTACTCCCTCCATATTGTGTTTTATTCATGGCAGGACAAGACAATCAAAATACTTTGAGTTTATAAAGCTGTATCTATATAAACATTATTGATGTTTAGTGTGCTGGTATTGGTCATGGAGAGTGACCAAATTCTGTGRTTTGTTCATTTTTCCTATTAATGCACATTTGTTTAATGACTACAACTGCCTAACAGTTCATAAAGGGTCCAAGTAAGGGCCGCTCTTCACTATTGCCAAGTGAAGGTAGGTCTTAGCCCATGATCTCAGTTCAATGGGCTTTGGAGTTTTGGGAAAGAAATGCTTGCTCTCCTCCAGAGAATAAGAAAACCTCTCTTTGGGGCTCTGTATGCAGATGGATACAATCCTTCCTTGCTCTCCTTAAGGACCCCATCACACTGCAGAGCACAGCAGACCTGCCACAGTGCAGTGTTTCCCCCACAGGCAGCAGTGGGTCACCCCCCATCTTGCTGCACCCCAGCTGCCCCCACCCCTCTTGCCTGTGAGCAAAGCTCCTCAGCAGAGCGCTGTCATAMCCCCTGACAGCTCTGCTACAGCCCTGTAACACTTCAGCACCCCATTCCTCCCTGCCTCCCACTCATTCCCAAGGGGAAGAAGTGTAATTGGAAACTGTCAGCAGTGATTGTGCAGCAGGTGAAATATAGGGCTAGTGAACATCTCAGGACTATTCCAGACTTCCCAGCCCAAGATCTGACTCATCCCAAGCAGCTACATACCCCTTTTTCTACACTGGGCCTCCTTTGGCTCTTTCCAGCTCCTGGAAATTCCCTGAACCAGAGCTAAACTCCAGAAGAGGAGAAATTAGTAGCTGAAGAGCTTGGGATGGAAAATTCTATGCAGTCAATATAAAGGCTTTTTTCTCTTTAAAAAGGTCCATGAGTGAGTTACCAGAAACTCACTCTAAGGGGAAATGTTAAGCAGCTTYGGAATATTAACTAATAATATACATTTTTGCTTGTCTGACAACTCCAGCAATATTTCATCTTGCTGATCCTGACGGACGGCGTCATCACAGACATGGCYGACACCAGAGAGGCCATCGTCCACGCCTCTCACCTGCCCATGTCCGTCATCATCGTCGGGGTGGGCAACGCTGATTTTAGTGACATGCAGATGCTGGATGGTGATGATGGCATCCTGAGGTCTCCCAAGGGCGAGCCTGTGCTTCGAGACATTGTCCAGTTTGTGCCATTCAGGAACTTCAAACATGTAAGCTGATTTTTCCATCTTTGCCACAGAAGGGTGAATGTAYGGAAGATTTACTGAATGATTCATGGGGCTGGGCTTAACTTTKCACATGCGTGAAGTGTTGAGTAAGTCTATGGCATTATTGTGTCAGAAATAGTGAAAAAACAGAATCAGAATGAAATGTGCTCCATTCGTGAGCTGGTGAGGGTGGGGAAAGAAGAGATGAGGCAAAATCCATGTGCTTTTTGTGGTGCCAATCCTGGCTTCCAGTGTCTCTCTGATTTTAGTTTTGTTACCCTTCCTGACTAATTTTTCATTTCATGGTGTGTCTTTTCCATTCTCTTTTGCATTAGAATTACTGTATTCTGCTTTCCATTCCTTCATTTCCACAGGCAGATGAAAAGGTTGTTAATTTGTCCTCACAGTGTTCCCCGGGAGGCTGTTTCTTTATTGAAGTTAGGTCCTTGAGTTCTCAAATCCAGGACTATCCACCCACAGCATCCTGGCTGCCTCCAAATCCTTTCCTAATTCTGCACAAGAACAAGCCAAGAAAGTGGCATTACTGAGAGCTTCCCTCTGCCCTCAGACAGCTGTTCCTGACTGAGGGTGGTGTAGGAGACAGTCTGGGGGAAAGAAAGGAACAGAACCAGCATTAAATTGCCAAATCTAAAGTAAAGCTTTGGTCATATACTTTTCTTCTCAGTCACCTGCCCTGCATTGCATTATCTGTTCCAGCGGCTTTTCAGCAGCAGGATGGGGACAGCATTCACCAGCAGAAGGGGCTTTCCCACATACAAATGGATTTTTCAGAGCCCTTTTCCTCCATATGGCAGCATGCATTAACTTCCTCTGCAGTGCTGATTACATCCCTTTCCTTCCATTTTTCCATATTCCTCTCTCTTCTTTCCTCTCACTTCTATTACTTATACATGGGTCTCCAGACTGCTTTTTTCACTCTGTCTAGGAAGGATATCCTCAGTATTTGGTTTGAGAATTTCTTTACCTCACAGTGCAATTGACTCATTCTCCCTATGAGATTGCTCTTTTCAGTCTGCTCCAATACGCTACTGATCCTTAGATTTGAATATATCACAGCAAAGTTCTCAGCTCTGGGCTGGTTTTGATCTGCATATGGGTTCACATTGCTTACATTTCCTTAGTTTTTCTGAGCTTTTTGTCACCACAAAAAAACTAAAAAATCTTGTCACCACAAGAGCTTTTTTTTTGTGTTTGCTACTTCCAAAACACCTTCCTTTTACTCTTTGCAAGAGTTGTTATTTTTTCTCACTTCAAAATGCAGCTTTGCCATATTTGCTTAGATCTAGACACTCTTCTTACTTTCACAAACTCTACTGAGGAGCAAGAGAAACAAACTTTTTCCACTTTTCCCACTCCCTTTATTTAAACATAGATGCACACAGGAGGGAAAGCTCACCTTGCGCTCTCAGTTCTGTGACACCATGCCAAATAGCTGCAGATTGACTACTGAGCTGGAGACACACACATTTCTGTGCTGACAGTGCCACAATCACCTACCTGCTGAAAAGTATGAGCACAAACAGCTCATAGCTTGTGATTCCTTCAGCACATAATCACAAGCGCGTAGTGCTGCACTGTAATGTATCCTAAAAATGCCCAGAGYTGAGTTATTTATAGGCTAGCAGGAAAGCTACTTTTAATTAGGTGAAAACACATTTCTGCAAGGAGCTGGCAAAGCCAGCTACATTTGTTATTTTTAGTTTCAGTTTGTATTTTACAATAAAGCTAAAATCATCCTGGATTGAATAGATTGACGGTGACAGTTGCAGTTCTGGGCTCTAAATATATTGTGCCCCTGGTGTTAACTTGTGACAGAATCTGTGGCATTGTTATTGCCAGCACAGTCAAATGACAAGCATATATTCTTTTCAGCTGATTTAGATTGCTTTCCTCTTCCAGTACCGGSGAAGTTAATCTCAATGTATTTTTCTTGTTAAATAGTAATATTTTTCTCCCTCTTTCAGTAGCAAAGATAATGTAGGTATAGAGATAGATTTGTATTTGCTCTATCAGAAAAGTCAATATATCTTATGCAACATGATATTTAATCTGTTTATTGTGATCTTTCAGCTTTTCAACAAATGTCAGTGTAATGGATGAGTGCTCATAAAAATAGCCACTTCTGATTGAATTTCTTCATTGTCATATCCCAAATAATCTCTCTCTCTCTCTCAACAAAGTGACATTCACTGCTACCCTGCTTACTTAGCACAAACAAAAGACCATGCATCAACTAGCAAAATAAGTTGGCATGGGAAAAATGAGTGTGATGTTTTGATTCAAACATATTTTTCCCCACAGAGGAAATGCAGATTTAGCACATTTGGAAGATTTTTGTCAGATCAAACACAAGAATTTACATACATCAACATATTACTTTGGACACCTTTAAGGAAAATATATATTTAGGTAAAAATCTCATTCCTTTTGTCAATGTAACTTGTGATAATTTATTAAGTAGAAAAAGAGTTGAAGAATCTTTTTAGAAAGATTACTAATCAAATTGTGTAAATTTTATAGGCTTTTCTGATAAATCAAAAATTTATTGATTCCTAAATCCATATTATCTCTATTAATGACAAAAGGAGAGAAGAAAATGTTATGTATGAGCATTTATTTTTTGTTTTGCTGGAAGAGTAAACCAAAATTCCCTTAGAGTCAACCCAAGCAATATTTTTTTTCATTACTTTTAGTCTCAGGTCAGTTTGGAACTCCAAATCTCATATCTACCCAAAGAGATCCGAAATAACCTGTGCAAAACCTTCCCCTGAGAGAAAATGGAAGCGGGGGGAGAAGGAAGTTGTAAAAACATCCTGTAGAATGAATCCCTTTTATTTTAAAAGTTTGACTTCAGAGACGGTTCTCAGCCTGCACAGCACTCATTACAGGCATTTAACACATTTCAATTATTGTTCACATACCTAAAATCTCATACCCACTTCAATGTTCTATTGGCTTAAGACYCAGTGTAGACAGCAGGCTCTGTTGTAAGGGTTTAATCTTCTACATGATACAGAATATCAGAATCACTTCAGTAAAACATCTAAACTCTTCTGTCTCTCATTAAAGAATATYTTTGAAGAAATCAAAATAATAATATCAACAGTAGAGACTCTTGGTAAGTCCTGTAGTTGTTGAGGCTTGATAAAATCAAGATAATCATTAACACTTAAAAAATGTCCCATTATATAGTGGGTGACGTGCCATTCACTAAAGGGGAACATAACAAACAAAGGAAACATCTTTTCTCTGAACSCAAGTGATTTTTTTCCTCTCTATAATCATTACCACCCAAGTAATGTAAGTGTCCTTCACCTGAAACTGTAGAACAGTGATGCTCCATCACTGAAACGTAGCTGAAGAAAATCACCTACCTCAAYCCATTCACAGTCATATTTTAAGACATGAAATTCTCTGCCTTTGGGATGTATGATATATTTACTGGGCACAAATCTGATGCCACAGGGAGATTGTATTCCTTTCTGCACTGTATTTAATCATAAAGGTTAACAGCTGTGACTCAATAACACATACATCACAACAGAGCGTGGAAAGCACAGCTCATAACCACTGCAAGGAGCAATGTTTTGCACTCTGCATTGTAATTAAAGGTTAAGCATTGTGAAGCTACAGAACTGAACCAACAGTCATTTGTAATACATACCAATTTTGGAATCATAGGGGATTATTTTCCTGCTGCTGACTGATCTGATTGTTGTGTATTAGSTATCAGTTGAGGACTATTCATCTTGAGGTGCTTATTGCTAGGATGCTATTCAAGCAGTGGAGAAAATGTTACAGTAAAACATTTATGCAATGTCCCATTAGTGTTAAAGAACCAGCAAAGGCAATTCTTACACAACACTGATGAAGTGGGTCTGGGTTTAACTTAGAAATTACTGAATGTTGTTCTTACTGATAAAAATGCTGCTTTGCACCATCTGATCTAGAAGTGAGAGTGTTTTACCACCACAGAAGGTATGTAGGGTACAGGTGGTTCAACTCATCAGAGAGGAAGCCAACCCCAACCCCGTTTTTGGGATATTCCTGGCCAGAAAGGGCCCCAGGACCAAGAGACATCACTGGCATGAYGGAGCTCAGTAAAGCAACATTTTTCCATGCTCAGACTGAAACACRACAGCTACCCCAGGGCAGCTCTGTGTGGGGTCCCCATATTGCCTATGAGCCTGTGGGCACAGTAAATGTTTTAGCTTAAAGCTCAATGAAAATCTTTCCTGTTGAGGACTCCTCAAGTGGCAGTGATTCTGCATGTGAGCCCTGACAGACCCTATTCTGAGGGGCTGGACCCTTGTTCAGGAGGAATGGACGTGGTGTCAGATGGGAGAAGTGGCAGAGGGAGGAGGCTGCACAGAAGGGAGCGTTGGCCCAGTGTTCAGGCATGWGAACCACACGTGATCCAGGGAAGCTGATGGCCAGTGCTCCTGCCCAGCATTTTTAAAGACAGAGCAGAGTGAGGTTTCCTGATTGCTATGGCTTGTGATTGGCCCAGAGCTCTGCCCCAGTCCCTGTTTTTATACTGTATGTAGGGCTGTTTTTTTTTAAGATAGCACAGAGGCAGACTAAAGTATGTACAGCTTTGACACACTGGGAAGGAGATTTAAAAAACAGTTTTTTTCAACAACGTTGTAGAAATCAGCCATTTGTGTGATTCCYAGGGGTATTTTMTGATTGTTTTAGYTGGAACTTGATGAATTTTAAGGTCCCTTCCAATCCAAAYCATTCCWTGATTYTATAAAACAGGRTTAGGCTAGAATAGGGCAATTCTGAAAAACCATGCATTTCACCTTTCAGGATTAAAATAAATAGGTTCTGTTACTGTTACTCACCAATACCTGAGAACAGTTTCCGCACTGTCACACAAAGTATGCTCCATGCTTTACCAGTTTGTTCATGCAGAAATGTTAAAGGCTTTTTTATCTGCACAAATATTTTGGTATGAATKTCACAGTAGGGAAATAGCAACTCATTTCATTTGGTACTAATCCCATACATGAGTCAAAATATTAAAAAAAAGCCCCAAAAAACTTCTGTTTCTGATTTTGCTARCATTATCTTTGTATTTGCAGTAATGTAACATTTGATACTGGAATTTGTAATAGCCTGGGGCTTTCTGCACCATTGGATTAGCATGCCTACAAATAGTTTAGCATTTGTATTCAATGTAAACCTAATTTTAAGACTCTGTAAGGATAAGGATGTCACCCCACGAAACAGAATAAGTCAATAAACAGTCAATACAACTTCTTTGTGACAGGTAGTTTTGAAACTTGGCTGATAACAMAACAGACAGTGAGGAGGAAAGCATTCATTAATTTGGGAAAAAGTACTTGGTGTGCAGAAGAACTGTGATCCAGCAACTGGTTGAGTTCCCATGCATGATCTGAGCCACAACCTGCACTCTCTGGAGATATACACACCAATTTAAACCTCTCAAAATTACATTTAAGTGTTTGCATTTTTACTGYATTTTTGCAGTGGGCTCACAGGGAACATGGCCAAGCAGGCTGGCTCCAGAGGGCTTGGAACCAGCTCTAACACTTAGAAACAAGAAAGTCCAAAACATAGGGCAAGAGGATGCACGGGACAACAGGAGTCCACTGTTGAATTCAGGAACTGAGGAATATCCATTTTATGGCTGTCCACAAAATATCTGCATGCCCCTCTGGTTCAAATGAAGCATTGTTGGGGTGTGAGGCAGCAACTCTGTGCCTTCAGTGGAGGGCAKGGTTTGTCACTGCACTAAAGGGGAACTCATCTCCCTGCCTGGGGTGAAAGCCAGTGGCCATCTCTACATACACCTCTACTTTTCAGGACCATCAGTTGTAAAGTCTGGTTGACACCTTCCATTTTCACCTTGCAGGATGATCTTTAAAGCCTTCTCTAAGTGTAGGATTGAAGCTTTCTTGTAAGCATGGTTTAATTWGAATTTTTTAAAAGTGTTTTTATTGAATTAAAAACTATCCCAGCCATTAAAACACCACACATACCACATTCCAAAGAGCAGAATGGTRATGAAGGCCTCTCTTTCACATTGTTGTCCATTCATGTGCAGCTTGAAGCTCTGCAGGGTTCCTTACTGAACACTGATGAATGAGATCTTTGSAGCTTTTTATTGTGATATGGTGCTCCCCCAGAGTGCAGGGAAGTGCCGTAACCCTGAACTTAAAATAGTCCAAATGGACCTGAAGTCACGCAGAGCACTTTTGGTTGTAGGATACCTTGAGGCAGCTACAGCTTTGTTCCTAAACTGACTCATAAAATTATTTTCCAGCAGTGGTGTGATTCACTTTGAGTCTTTTTTTGCCTTCCATTTCTGTACCATTCCTCGTCCCTTGATTTCATAGCACCAATGCCTCTAAAACCCATGGATGGCACTTCTAGCAGAGAGCCAGGTTAACGCTTGTGTTTTCTACCATTTCCTGCAGGCATCCCCAGCTGCTCTAGCAAAAAGCGTTTTGGCTGAAGTTCCAAACCAAGTTGTGGACTATTACAATGGTAAAGGGATAAAACCAAAATGTATGTCAGAGTACGAGTCTTCCAGGACACTAGCTCCATGAACCTGCCTGCACTCTTTTACAAGATCTAAAAAAAGAAAAATGCTACTGTCTACAACTACTGTATTTACAAAATGAAACAAAAAAATAGCACGTTTTGGTGATTTTTAACTAAAATAACCTCTTTTTTTTTTTTGCATGTGTAGCCTAAAGGCTTAAATCTGTTAAGSAGTTGTATTGTTGAAAACTTTTTATGAGGGAAAAAAATCCATTAAAAAAAAAGTGAACTCTTTACATTACAGCATGTTGCCTTGAAATAAAAAGTTATCTGTATCTGGTTTTTATACAGGTTTGTTGAAATTTTGCTAAATTTCTTATATTTACACTGTAAAGCATTTTGAAATATTTATGGAGAGTCGATAGCCAAAATGTCTTTGGTTTAATCTGCTATGAACTGAGAGATTTTTCAAAATGGCAGATGCATGAACTGTATTTTGCATGTTTAAAATAAAAACAACACAGTTTTGCAGTTGTCTTTATTTCTCTCTCTGCCACAAGGCTGCCTGCTTTCAACTTCCATATTCCAAGGAAAGGGTAATAAAGTGATCCAAGAGATACCTGACATGAAGCATGGGCATTTCTAATGTTAGCACCTTATAACATGGGCACCCAAACAAGCTCACTCAGTCTGTGGCCTGAGCAGCAATTTTTCAAAAGCCTGACACAACCAAGTGTTACAAATTGTTGGGACCATAGCTATAAACAGATCTGGCCTAAAGAGCATGATCCATCAGGATTATATGTCTTAAAACGTGCCTACTTAATCCAAACAGTCTGTCTGGCTGTATTGTGTATTTTGGATGCATTTTGGCTCTCCAAATTTATAATCTCTAAAGTTTGGGAATTCTTATTTTGTTTCATTTGTGTTTTTCAGTCTCACATTCAGTATCCAACTCTGTGTGGCACATTTTCCAAAAGAAATTTTGTGCAGCCTGATTTTGTGACAAGCAGTGATTTGTAACTTCATCCTCWCATAGGTTACCTGTGTGTGATAAAATAACTGGTTTTTTTTACCAAAAGAACATTGAAGCCACCTTTAAAAAAAAAAAAAAAAAAAAAAACAAAACCAAAAAAAACAGTACACACAAGAACAGAATGGTGATGTATTGCACTTTCCATTTAAATATTTATGTATATAAATGAAGGAATTAGATCAATGTTATTTTTTGTTTGTTATTTTCAATGTTTGAATTTTGGCTGCTTCTTTTGTTAAAAAAAATAGTGAAGGATGTGACTTATTAGAAACTAAGAGGAAAATTTGATAAAAAATAAAGTATGTGGGATTGTCCTAAAGGCACRGCTTTAGACAAGTTGTGCTCCCACTGAATTGAAAAATTGTTGTTGTTAGTTGCAGAATAAACTATTTTAGGCCAGTGCTGAATATTTTGGAAACCCTCCACTGCAAGCAAGATGTTTTGGTTTAGAAACACATATTTTTAAATGAGTTTGCAGGTAATGTAGTAGTCTAGCTTCCTGATTCTCCTTCAGAAGTAACTTCCATAGGATCAGTTTTGATGGATGATTTTGTACTCTTAATGAAGGCAGCGGGATAGCCAAGATGCACGGGGCTGTCTCCCCAGCACATTCAGTTCTGCCCCATTTCTATCCCGCAGCACAATCATTCACACTTGCCTCTAGAGATTTCTTCAGCTGATCAGATACTGAGCAGCAGCCAGTGTTACTTGGTCACGGGTATAAATTTTTTGGAGATGTCCAAACTCATAGAWCTCAAATCCTCATTTACATGCAATGGCTGACATTTCATTTGAGAGCTTGCCCTGTCAGGCTGAAGATCTCTCCCTCTGTGGGTGTATTGCATCTGGAAGCTACTGTGATCTTCCCTAACATGTCATACACCACTCTACCAATGAATCTTAATTCTTACATACAACACCTCTAGTTTCTTATTCCCACTTCCCCCCTGTTTTCTTCCCTATTCTCAGGAGCGTTTCCTAGCTGTTAACACACAGGACTGAAAAATCAATGACTCCRTGTTCTTTTCTCCCCCAGTATCTCATTTTGTTTTCTTGGCCAAGTTTTTTGAATTTTCTGCACCTCAGATTCCTCGTCGGTAAAATGAAGGTCACTGTCATCTATCATAAATATCTCACAACAGTATTGGGGAACTTTAATATTTGAAAAGTGATTTGAGAGCCTTCTTCAGAGGCATGATGGTGCTCTCCCTGTAAAGAGTATTACATTACCCTGGGACCTGCATTTAGGGATGTAATGTACAGCTGAGGAAAAGCTAAGCTTTTGCGTATTATTTGCCAGACTGAATAAAAGTAAAAGAAAGTTTTTGGCAAGAAAAATTAGGAATCAAGTGAATTGTTCTTCTGGTACATAGATCTGTGACTAAACTGTTTCTTTAAGTGTTTATGATTACATGGAAGTGGGCAGTTACAGCTCTTCATTATGAGGTGTTAAAAGGTGTTTCTATAATGCACCATCACATAAAATGCAGAGATCAACAGGTTATTGCATGCTGACCTATATAAACCATCAGTCATTTTCATGTGTGGGGGTGGTCTACAGAAGTTCTCTAGAAGTCCAGTTGCTGCAGTTCTTTCTGTTTACTTCACACARTCCTGATTATAAATGCTGTCTACTTAAAAACAAATCATTATCAGTGGTTGATATAGGTCAGAATTCTGTAGCAACTCTYAAATATTTGGAAAGATACCTTCACGGTATTGAAAAATCAATTGGAAATCTCCTTCAGCCTTTACAGATCTCAGCATGTAAAACAAACACGTAACAGGGTGGTGAGTTGGTGTAGGATGCACAGAAGACAAAACTGGCCATATGGTAAAGGCTTTCTAATGAGACTCTGAATGTTATTTTCATTGCTCCAAGCTACTCTCTGCAATAAAATACTATGGACTTTGTGCAGGGTAACATCATTAAATATATGAATATATCTCTGAAATGGGATATTATTCTCCTGTTTTATCTACTTAGGGTTTTAGCAAGGCCATTCTGCCTTTAGGCTGAACTGCCATCAATTTCTCCTGCAGATTTTTAAATGCAAATTTAAACTTCTATTGCCTTTTGATGGATCATTTTAAATTCTGAAAACTCCTTTAAAATAAATTACATCTTGTCTTTTTGAGATAACCAATGATCTAAAATATATTCTCTGCCAACTACAATCCTGCCTTCCTTTTTATCTCACATCCAATTCAAAACCCAAAAAAGTCCCAGAAAACTCAAAGAGATTCATAATCGCTATTAGCMAAAAATACATTAACATCTATAATTCTAGAGTCAGATACCGAGATGAATTTTATTTTTAGTTTGTAGGGGAAATTAAGTCCACATGAGATTTGAAAAAAGAACTAATACACTGCTAAGTGCTATTTATTCTGAAGTAAAACCTATCCATATGAACACGTGATGAACAACGTAGTGTTCTGCTTTTGTTTTTAATGAAAGTGTCTACAGGTTAGGGAAGGAAAATGAAATTATTATAATAGTATKGCTTTAAAATATATTTTCTCTTAGTCTACAAATATCAAAGGTACAAAGTGATGACAGCTAAAAGGTTTACAGTTTGGTCTTTTAGAAACCTGCTGTGGATGATGGGGAGCAGTGGTCTAAGCCAAGGCTTGCTGCAGGTTGCCAAGGTGATATTCCAACAAACACATCTATGGAAGGCCCCAGTTCTGTGCAGATTTGCTTGACAAAAGCCCTGCAGCTCTGCAATACTCAACTTCATCCCTTGGGTTTAGCTATACACCAAATACTGTGATAAAACCACTTAAGTGACCCTCATTATTGCATTGTGCAAAGATCTTTGCTGGTGAGTTGAACGGAGCTCTCTCCTTCACTCTGGCTCTTGGTTGSCAACACAGGTCATGGCTGACTCCCAGAAAGAACTCAACTCGTCATTCCTCACCTGGGATTATGGGTCTTGCAGCCATACCTGCTATGTAAAGCTCAACCTATGTGCAGTCTTTCCAGCATGAAGGAGTTGCTAGACAAACTCTGCACTCCTGAGTAGCATGGACATTTCAGTCACAAAGCATTGCTACATTTATTCACCTTTTTTTTTTTTTTTTAATGGGGAGCATGAGCTAGAAGCTATTCCTAGGATAAATTTACACTTGTCAGGTTATTTTTTCCCTATATTTACAGAAATTGATATTTTGCCACAAGAAAAATAGTCTATAGCACCACCTGTCTTCCTTCACACTTAGGTCTTATTTGTACCTGYAGTCCTGAGTTGAGGAGTTGCACTATACTGGAGACAATTTCAGCAATTAAGAGAGCTATATGAGTGATAAGAGTCAGCCCMGCTGCATATCAGCCTGCAGCATCCACTGCAAACCATCAGCTGGCTGCACTCCCACCCCCTCTTTTTTGTTTTTTCCAATTTMTTTGCAAAGTTGGTGAGATCCTCCAAACTGGTCAGGTGAAAAACAGGTAACCTCTCTCTGGGAAGTCTTCCAGTTCAGAAGGGGTGTTTCCACTTYCCGCAATTCCGAGCACTACCCAAGGCAGCAGCCTGGTGGGGAAGGTTATTTTGTAGTGCATGCTCTGCCTTTCTCTTYCTTTTCTCAAAGAAAAGTGCTAGCCATTTCCACTGCTGTGCAGAAAGCCTTTTGCTGCTGTGCTCAGGAGGCACTTCAATTCTTGTCCCACTGATTAAAGCAGGGAGTTTACCATCTGACTGCATGCAGRGTTGCAGCCATCCTGCTACACCCACTCCCCCTTACACACACAAACCCGATGRGTCCATGCCTCTTTAGCACCACAAAAAGCTGCACGCACTTAAAATGAAAAATAATAAAGGCGTGATTTTGCATCATGATAAAAAGAAGAAAAGTACAAAAGTATAGCACTAAAACTTTTCTCTCAAAAATGTGTGCCCCCATGTATTGCTTACAAGTTACTGGTGCATGAAATCCTGTGTCACCCCAGCTGTGCAGGATGCTACATGAGAAAAGCATCATACTGTGGCAACAAGGATCAAGAGAACCCACTTCTCAGGCTGGGGACATCTGTCATGGCTTGGCAAGTCACTTGATCTTGCTATGTGCCTAGGTTCTACATCTTTAAAATAGGGACAAATAGAATTTTGCTAATTCCTGGGGATTTTAGTAGGGTTAGCACCATGCAGATTTGCCACAGCATTCAGAAATTGGGACATAATGACCTCTATCATTTTCAGACCCTTTCTTCCTCYTGGTATAGAAGTCTCTGRCAGAGCAGCAGCAYAAGCTACCAATGGACCCCATKAGAAAACACRTCTGCATGAAATTTAGCAACATCCYTGTTGYTGTTCTTGATGCCAYGGAGAGAGCAAAAAGATGCAGCAATCACTGTGRTAGCAGAGATGCCTAACCAGCTTCAGAGAGGGAATGTCAGCTGGGCTGTACTTTGGGAGATGCTTTTCTTAACACACTATGTGGCTACTTCTTAAAAGGAGAAGAAATAAACACGGGGCAAGGAGTGTGTGTGAAAACTGCTGGTAATTTTCTGGATTTTTTGGGTGTGAACACCAAAACTGCCTGGTTACAAGCCTCAAATGTTAACACCTCCACACACAGGTACCACAGTGGGGGAGAAGATGGAGTAGTAGTGTAAAGAGAATAAAGGACAGATTCCAGCTGACCACTCTGGAAGCTCATGTGTCTTTATAAAAAGAGATTTTTTTTGCCAAAACCAAAAGGGATTCATGCGTTCACACCCCTTTGTTATCCTAACTAAT